>NC_135272.1:682500-875000 GCF_051311805.1 Agelaius phoeniceus | reverse complement strand
TCCCCCAGTGGCCATTACCCCACAAAATGGTGCCAGCAACATGGCCAGCTCCGCCATTTTGTCCCCTCCTGATCCAAGTTTTCCCAGCCTCACACCCCAAAATGGCCACTTTCCCACCTCTCCTCTGCCCTTTCCTGCTCCTCCATCATCAGGCTCCTCCCCTGCAACGCGTTCCTCTCCGCCCATCGTGTCAATGGTCGCTCCTGCATCAGGATCCCCCTTTCTATAAGTACCACCCTTCCCGATGCAGGCCCTGCCTTTCCCCTTGTGGTCTCCACCTTCTCCACCCTGGGCTCCACCCCTAGGGCCATAACACTTGTGGCTCCCACATCCCCGGAGCCGGAAGTGGACATGATGGTGACCGGAAGGCAGCCATCTTGGCTGCCAGCAGCCCACGGCACGGGGCCGCACCGGTTACCCAGGAGCACGGCTCCTCTACCAGCAGGCCCTCCTCCTCAGCAGAAGACAGTGATTCCCAGACTCTAACACCAGCCTGAGGAGCACTGGGCAGGGGTGTGGGAACAAGCTGCTAGGGAAGGTGACTGGGAGATGGCAGGGAGATTGCAGACCCTGGAGGCCCCTTGTCCAATGCAAAAGAGGGATGAACCCAAAGCAGGAATCCGTGCCTGATAAGAAGCGCTGCAAGGCATGCAGGGACTGTGAGAGGGGGTCCCCGTTCTACAAGAATAACGATCCTTGCCAAAAGCTGTGATGACAAGCACAAGCAGCGTGGAAAAGAAGAACAAAAGATGTGGCGTATAGATGCAACCAATAACCTGAAAAAGGAAACAGCTCTGTACTGCCTGAACAATACAACTTCCTATCGATCTTGCATTCCACAAAAAAGATGTTGTTTAATTAGTTCCTACCCATTCAATTATTTCAGTTGTATCCTAATCGTATGTACTATTTCCTCTTTGAGTTATTACTTTCGTACTATTATGACTTATAGCTATTGTTATGTAAGTAATGTTCCCTTATTTTGTTAGGTGCTTGCAGAAATCCATAGGGGAAGACATTTAACTAAACAAAAAGGGGGAGTTGTGAAGGCCTGTGAGCCTAATAGGGAGAGGGCAAGAGCAATGCCCAGGAGAGATGCACCTTAGGCTCTGGGCATTCCTCACAGCTCAGGGTGAGGAAAGAAACTTCCCCCATGGTGCTCTGAAGCACTGTGGTAATTTGTCCCAGTTCTGTCCTCTCCATTGGCCCATTGGCCTTTCCTACCCCTATTACCTTCATATGTTCATGTTCTAGAGAGCTCTCCCTTCCTTGTCTTCCCATCAGTCTATTACTCCACCTTTCCACTCTGGTATTCCCTACTGGTCCCTTTCCCTGTATACCACCCCTAAACCCTTAGATCCCTGATGCTCTCCTCCACCCCCTCTTTTCCTGTATTTCTACCCTAAACCCTCCCTTGCTGTTCTCTTTAACCCCTAGACCCCTGCAGTGTTAGACCCTAATAAACTGTCTTGGTTTGGAAAGACAGGAGTTTGCTAAGGAAGGTAGAAGCCTCCACTGAAATGGAGAATGTAAACCCTCCCCATGCCTCGAAATTGCTATAAATTTTAAATTAAGGGGCTCTCAGGCAAAAAAATACATGAGCAAGAAATAACAGTTCTTTAATGGGGAAGAAAAATAAAATGATAAAATAAACAATGCAGTACACTAGAACAACACTGAGAGAGTCAGAACCCAACCTGACACCCTGTGGGTCAGGGTGTTGGTAGCAGTCCAATTGGAAATGTGGCTGCAGTCCTGCTCCCTGTTGGAGCAGGGGGTCCTGTAGAGAAGGATGTATTCTTCCTCTGAGGATCCAGTGGAAGAAGACACAGCTGCTGTTCCTCTGGGGAATCCAGTGGAGAAAGCCATGCTAGTGTCTCAAAACCTCTGGATTCTATCTGGGTAGCAATGCTTGGCTCCTCCCTCTGGGCGGAACATCTCACAATGGGACGTTATAGTTCTTATCAGTCGTGCAGTGACATTCAATAGTCTGTTATCAGCAGATGTCCCCTCCCCAGGGAGGAGTGAATGTGGTCACTCAAAGAGAGAGATAAGGCAAAATGCCCACTTGACAAAGATAATCTGCCATAAAGATGGTAATGGAATACATCTTGCATTGCAGTCTAGGACATTATCCACCTCTTATTCTATTTCCATCTGCATCACATAATGAAACCTTACACACAGTTCTCACTTATGACTGGGTTTCCCTGTGGTACATGTCGGGTCCGGCTGTCTGTCTCTGCCCGGACACGGGTAGGGTGGTTCTTGGGTGGCACGCGTTTCAAAGGACGAGTCTGGACTCTTCAGCTTTTCGGTCTTCAGATTGTTTATTGTTTCTTATCTACAAAATTTTCTGTCTGCCCAACAGAGGTCTGATCTACAAAGCAGCCAAGGGCACTCTGACTCTCAGGGGGCGGTCATGTCTTTTTATACTAAAATCTACGTACATGATATTTACCTTTATTTTCCAATACTTTTCACCCATGTTGGCAAGTGCACCTTCACCATAAACCAATCCCCAAGTGCCAACATCATCACAGGAGATGGAAGACAAGAAGAAGAAAGAAGAAGGACGAGACACGCCCTGATCCCTCCATCTTGTCTCCATAACCCCCCTGTACCAAAAACCTTAAAGTTTATATTTCACCGTATAAATGTGTCCCTTTTACACCCTTCACTCTAAAGTGATTCTCATGTCTTCAAACTGCTGTCACTTCTGTGGATGGATGAAAATCAAGCCACCAAGCACTCTTGGCAACATTCCAGGATTTCCGAGACCCCCAAGGGTTCTCCTGGCAACTCTGGACATCGGGAGCGATGTGCTGAGTTCCCACAGTACACAATGGCTTTCCCCATCATTCTGCATTACCCACCAAGTGTAACCAGGTCCTTGAGCAAAAACAATCCCACAGATGGGTTTGTCTTTGCCTGAGGTGGGAGTAACCTAAAAAGTCTTTCCTAAAATACCTTTCATGTGTAGAGGGACTTTATCTCCATCCACTGTGTGCAGGGGTTGAGACTGGGCAGGACTAGCTCGATTTATGGACCCTCGGGTGCTGACCATCCAGGTGGCTTTTGCTAAGGTCATTTCCCAATTTCTGAAAGTCCCCCCCAAGTGCCTTCAGGGTAGTCTTGAGTAGTCCATGGCACCATTCAACTTTCCCAGCAGCTGGTGCATGGTAGGGGATATGATAGATCCATTCAATACCATGTTCCTTGGCCCAGGTATTGATAAGGCTGTTCTTAAAATGGGTCCCGTTGCCCGACTCAATCCTCTCAGGGGTGCCATGTCTCCACAGGATTTGCTTTTCCAGGGCCAGGATGGTATTCTGGGTCGTAGCATGAGGCACAGGGTAGGTTTCCAACCATCCAGTGGTGGCTTCCACCATTGTGGGCACGTAGGGCTTGCCCTGGCATGTCTTAGGCAGTGTGATGGAGTCAATCTGCCAGGCCTCCCCATACTTGTACTTGGACCACTGCCCACCGTACCACAGGGGCTTCACTCGCTTGGCCTGCTTGATGGCAGCACACGTCTCACAGTCATGGATAACCTGAGAAATACTGTCCATGGTTAAATCCACCCCTCAGTCTCGTGCCCACTTATAGGTGGCATCTCTGCCCTGATGGCCTGAGGCATCATGGGCCCATCGAGCTCGGAACTTATGTTGCCAGTCTAAGTCTATCTTTGACACCTCTATCTTTGCAGTCTGGTCTACCTGCTCACTGTTTTGGGGGTCCTCATTGGCTCTGCTCTTGGGGACATGGGCATCTACATGGCGGACTTTCACAGGTAGCCTCCCTACCCTGGTAGCTGTTGCCTTCTTGTGAAGGCCGCGATGACCTGGTTTCAGAGTCCAGCACTGCGATCTCCTCCGTGGGATCCCTTGTGGCCAATAACGGACGCTAACACCAATGTGGTGGACGGTTAAAGGCGCTTATTGAAGGGTCTCAAGGGTATTTATGGACTAAGGGGTCTCTCTACGTCAGACAGGGGTTTGGCTATACTTTCTAGGGTTAGTATGGAGTGGAAAGTTACTGGCATGCATAGGTTAGGGGGGCTACATGTCTGGCTACATTCCAAGGGTGATCCTTATCTATGGGGAGGGGGGTAGAAGGATTCCTGTAATTTTCCGTTACAGCCCGAAATCTTCCGAACGCCTGTCCCTGGCCTACCACACTTCCCCCCCCTCTTTCACAAATGAACGAGGTAGTCTTATACATAGGCACCAAAATGAGGTAGGAAGTTGAGATCTGACTAGGGAAAAGGGTCTTGGGAAACCTGAGTAAGTTTCTGCCAGGCAAGTCTCTCGTGACTGGCAGCGTTCCCTGTTGAATTCACAGGAATTGTGGCTGTCCCACGAACAGGATGCTAGCCCGTTCTAGGCGGGCCTGAACGAATGAGACTAGCTTGTTCAGCAGGCATGGCCCGAAGGTAATAGTTAAAAGCAGCATTGCCAATGGACCTATTAGGGTAGAAATTAGGGTAGTTAGCCATGGTGATTGATTGAACCAGGATTCGAACCAGTTCTGTTGGGCTTCCCTGTCTTTCTGTCTCTGAGCCAGTCTGTTTCGGAGTTCTGCCATGGAGTCTCTAACGACTCCTGTATGGTCAGCATAGAAACAACATTCTTCTTTCAAGGCAGCACACAGGCCCCCTTGCTGCATGAACAGGAGATCCAGTCCTCGCCTGTTCTGCAGGACCACTTCTGAGAGCGAAGAGACTGACTTTTCTAGAAAGGAAATGGATTTCTCGATCCTCTGCAGGTCCTCATCGATGGTCATCTGCAGCTGGGACAGTCCTTGGTGTTGAGTTGCTAGGGCTGAGACACCTGTTGCCGTTCCAGCTGCCCCTAGGCCGAGCAGCATTGCGATAGTTATACCTGTTAATATTTCTCTCTTGTGGAGCCGGTTGTTATTTTCGAGAAGGTGGTACACCTCTTCGTCTGAGTGGTACAGGATCCTAGGGACGATCAGAACTTGAACACAAAAGTCGTTAGAGTTATCGAATTTGGCAAGAGACACGCAGGGACTTACTCCAGATCTCTGGCAAACCCACATCCCAGTGGATGGGACTACCCACTTATTATTCTTCTACACATCCCAGTCCCATGTGGATGGGACTACCCACTTATTATTCTTCCTGTTGGGCTCAACTACTTCGGTGCAGATGTCGCCTTTCCGCTTAGCTAGGGTTGCATTGCCGAAGCATCTGCCCTGACCTGTGACTTGACTCAGGGTAATTCCTTTGCAGGGTGTGTCCCATCTGCACTGGTGAGGGGCATCGGCTGTGGAATAGCTGAAGGGGGTATCTAAAGCGACTCCTTCGTAAAAGGGGGGTTTAACATCGTAACAAAGCCAGCAGGAGTCGGTTAGGTTAGGGTTAGATTCATTCAGGGATAAAAAGGTAGCTTCTAACATGCGAAGGATTGGGTTCGAGCCTGACCTGGCTGATTGGCCTATCTGGAAGGCTTCCTCATCGCCAGTCGGGACGTCGGTGACCCTTGTGGGTAGGGCTTTGGGGTAGGTCATGTTTCTCCCTTTCTGTGTGCTTTTGATCACTTTGTTGGGCCCAACTGCTCTGGGTGCTGACGGTGGGAGTCTGGTAATTCACACATTCACCCACTTTCCTGACCCTTGAAGGACTACTGTCCATGCTTTGCCCACGGCCCAGCTAGGGTGATTCGGCTGCAAAACTGTCATGTTATAGTGAGTGCATTTCCAGAATTTGGGGACTTTATGTTGGTTTCGATAGAAACTTCCCTGGAGGAAGACGGGTGTTTTGCAACCTGTGGGTGCCCAGGTGAACTGTAGGAATCTGTCGGGCTCTTGTGGGTCCCACCCAGGTCCTGACGGCCTGGCGTCTGTAACTATTGTTTCGCAGCCCCAGTGTCCACAGTATCCCCACCCTGGGCGATTGCAATAACCTTTTCCTGGGTTTGAGGCTGGGCACCAGTAAGATAGGTACATGTGCGTGGCGTGTGAAGAATAGGGGTCTACCTTTTGTTGTTCTGGAAACAGGTCGGTGATGGGAAGCACGAAGGATGGGGCGTACGGCGTGGTGATGACTCTGAGCACCTTGTCACCAGCAACATGTTGCATGACCCACCTGAAGGGCTGATGAGGGTAGTAGTCTGGGCTGGCTTGCCCTCCGGCGACAAGCCCCAATAGCATAATCACACAGAAACATCGTGGTTGCTTGGGTCTCGCCCGTGTGGGTCTCTCAGGTGCTGTCCGGCGGCTCGGTGGGCTGTCACTTTCCTCTGGGAGGGGAACGTACGCATCCCGGGGACGGCCCACAAGCATGTACTGTAAATAGAAACTCACAGTTCTCATCAGTCTTGTCCCGCCCACTGTGAAGGTCGGGCTTGATTGACCTAAGTGGACACCACCTAATTTCGCCGTCCTTTTTGACAGCTGCGTACCCTCGTCCCGTGAGCATCAACCTCCAGCCCTGTTCCCGTTCACCTAGCTCATTTCTAATTGCAACCTGTGGGCCTTCCTCTAGCGCTCTGGTGGCCCAGTGTTTTTGGACGGGGCTGTTTGTTTCATCCCCCCTGGGAAATTGATTCAGTGCTAGCAAAGCGGTTGCTAGTATGCGTGCCTGATCTCCCAGGGGAATAGAATTGGCAAAACCCTCTGCTTTTGCCAACACCTCCAGCCTGGTTTTCAGGGTCTGATTCGCCCGCTCTACTATGGCCTGTCCGGTACTGTTATACGGGATACCCTGTACTAATGTGATGCCCCATTTCGAGGCGAATTCTTGCACTGGTTTGGAGGTGAAATTGGAACCGTTGTCAGTTTTTATCTGCTTGGGGATGCCAAGCCACGCCATGGCTGTCAGCCAGTGCTGAATTGTGGCTTTAGAGTTAGTTTTGGGGTGCTGTGTGGCCACGATCACTCCGCTGAAAGTGTCCACCGTCACGGCAAGCCACGCTCGGGGCTTCAGCAGTTGACACAAGGTGAAGTCTGACTGCCAGATTTGTGAAGGCTTGAGACCTCTCGGGTTGATCCCACTGGTCCATAGGGGTGACTTCTGGCAGTGAGGACAGGTGGCCACCACATGCCTTGCGTCCGCTGTTGAAATCCCGCATCTCTTCGCCAGGGCCTTGGCCCCGATATGGAGTGATTCATGCAGCTGACGAGCTTCCTGCAACGTCCATACGCCTTTTGCTGCGGCGTCCACCTTGTTGTTGCCTGTCTGGAAGTAACCTTTGATTGGGTCGTGGCTGTTGGCGTGAATGATGGATACGGTGCCCTGTCGTGAAGAGAGCGCTTCTTCCAGCATTAGGGCTGCTGTAGATGTTGACACACCTGGTCCTGCCATGGCTAGGCAAAGCCTCGCTACGAATATAGAGTCTGTTACTATATTGAGGTGTTCATCTTTGAAAAGTCCGCACGCTAAGACCACTGCTGCTGCTTCCAGCTGCTGCACTGACAGTGTGGGGTCACATGCTTTGATGCAATGCCATTGCTCTCCTGCCTGCCACACTGCCGTTGCCGTAGAAGTCGTGGAGGAAGCGTCCGTGAAGACTGTTGGTCCTGGCTGCGGTCGGTCCTTGACCTTTGGCAGTATGTCTATGTCGATGATGGTCAGCAGCCGAGTCCAGGGCGGTTTTGCTGAGTAGGAGATTTCTCCTCCGAAGCCGGTGAGAGCAAGGGCTAGGTGCTCTGAAATTGCGGGTGACTCTGCAGACGGTTGCTTGCGAAAGGGAAGGTGTATTCTCGTTGGCTCAGTTCCTAGGTGTCTCAGGGCGAGTTTCCTGCC
The DNA here is from genome assembly GCF_051311805.1 of Agelaius phoeniceus. Classification (NCBI taxonomy): domain Eukaryota; kingdom Metazoa; phylum Chordata; class Aves; order Passeriformes; family Icteridae; genus Agelaius; species Agelaius phoeniceus. The sequence goes on along the minus strand of NC_135272.1, from coordinate 867,232 downwards.
TTTCCTGATGAGGTTAGCGATGCATTCGACTCCTGGGGAGAATGCACGAGCAGGTCTCCCGAGGACCACCCATTGGATCGGCCGGGCCTTTTCAGAAGGCCCTTGTGCCAGTGCCCCCACTCTGCCCTTTGGCGTGAAGTGGACGTATAAGTCCAGGGGCATGGCCGGGTTCCACCTGGCCAGCGTGCCAGTGGACATTTGCTGATCGATGAAATCGAGGGAGCTCGCCGCTTGTGGTGTCAGCTCCTTGGGTTCCCAGGGGTGTTGTCCCTTCAGGAGGTCATATAAGGGGTCCATGACCTCGGGGGGGATCAGGACGACATTGCGGACCCACTGCAGCGATCCCACCAGGCATTGCACATCGTGAAGTGTCCTGATATCCCGGTTGATCCTTACCTTGGGAGGAGTCACGTAGGAGCTTGTGATCCCCACTCCCAGGAAGGTCACGCAGGGTCCTCTCTTGACCTTTGTGCTTGCGATCTCGAAGCCTTTGGCCCGGAGGGTTTCTGTGATCGCAGACACCAGGTGGTCCACCTGGCTCGTCGATGGTGCAGCGACTAGGATGTCGTCCATGTATTGGATGATGGTTGCGGCAGGGTAGGAATGTCGGACTGGCATCAGTGCTCTGTCCACGGTGATCTGGCAGATAACAGGACTGTCCACTAGGCCCTGTGGAAGCACCCTCCATTGGAAACGGAGGTTAGGCCGATTACTGTTTGGAAACGCGACGGAAAAGGCAAAGCATTCTCTGTCGTCTGGATGCAGGGGTATCGAGAAGAAACAGTCTTTGATGTCCAGTACTGCGCACGGCTGTCCTTCAGGGATAGCTGAATTCATGGGTAGCAGTGTCTGGACTGGACCCATGGGTCGAATCGTCTTGTTCACTTCTCTCAGGTCGTGGACGAGACGATAACCCTCTCCGGACCTTTTGGGGATTACAAACACAGGGGTGTTCCATGGACTGGTGGAGGGTTCTATGTGACCCTTTTGCAGTTCACGGTTGACCAATTCCAGCAAAGCTGCCACTCGAGGCTCTGACAAAGGCCACTGCTCCCTCCAAATAGGATCTGATGATTTCCAAGTCAATTTGATCGGCAGCTGAGGGTGTACAGCAGTGGCCCTCATGATAAATTTGTAATCTTGACTCCTAACATAGCAAGGACGTCCCTTCCTATTAGTGGTGGAGAGTTTTGCAAAATGTAGGGGTAAATTGCTACTGTCTGTTCTGGTCCCTTGTTTGTGTGAAGTGTTATAGCCACCAGCTGGGTGCTTTTCCACGCCCGGGTTTGTCCCCCCACCCTGTTCACTGGGGGGACTTCCTTAAACCGCCAATGTCTGGGCCAATGCGACTGGGGGGAGAATCGTGCAGTCTGATCCCGTGTCTACCCAAAACTGAAGTCCTACGATGTGGGGGTCCTGACTGCCATAGAGGCGGCATGTCCCCCTCACCCTCAGGGGTTCCTTCCCTATTTTCATGGCCAGGGCCACCCAGGGGTCCCGGTTTGGGGCGTCCCCTGCTGGTCCTGTAGTGCTTGCGTGGCTTGTGATGATGGGGGGTGTGAGGGTACGGTTGGTGGTACTGCATAGCCCTGCCATTGTATTGCTGGCGGGGGTGCGATACTGACTGCCTCCTGTGGGAGCATAGGGTATGAAGGTCCCCTGCCCCACTGTGGGTTGGCATAGATGGGCCGTCTCGCATCCATAGCTGGAGGGGGCTGAATATGGCCCGCACGCCCCCCCCCTCTCCCGTTTCCCCGGGGCCGGGATCTACAGTCCCTAGTGAGGTGACCTTTCTTCCCACAGTTCCAGCAGATCCCTCTGGGGCACTGTTGGGGCGGGGGTGTTGCCTGGGGAAGCTGTGCCGGCTGGGGGCAGTTAGCCGTGACATGACCTGACTGACCACATTTGAAGCAGGCCATCACACTGGTTAGGGTGTGTACGGTTGCCTGAAGTGGGGTCAGCTGCTCTTCCCTCACAACATGCTTAATCATGTCAGCCAGGCTGGCCCCGGCCGGTAGGGAACGCAATATATCTTTGGTTACGGTGTTACATTGCTGCCGAAGGCAGTCAGTTACCACCGGGCCTTTTGCGACAGCGGGTAAATTAGAAGAGTCCACCGCAGCCTGAAGGCGGTCGACAAATTGTGTAAAGCCTTCACTCTCCCCCTGTTTGATGGTCGACCATGGTGTCGGTCTGGCCACCACCCTGGATGCGGCGCGTATAGCTTCTCTGGCCGCCCGGGAAGTCGCCCTGACTTCCTCAATCCGAAGCTGCGCAGCTTGTTGCTGGGGTGTGGCTACTTCGTCATGTTTCCCCAACAACCTAGATAAACTCGACCCGTGGAGTGGCTGCCCTTCCCCCGCCGTCTGAGCGAGCATGGTTGCACATTGGTCCGTCCATTCCTGTTTAAATATTATCAAACCCGCCCCATCAAAAAGTATACGGCTTATTTGCACTATATCGAAAGGGAGTAAATCATCATTGCTAAAAAGACCATCCACGAGAGTGGAAACCACCCCTGAGTTAATTCCTTTTTCTGAGATAGCTTTTACTATTGTCTGAACGTCTTTGGAATTAACGGGAGTATACGTTCTTTGCTGGTTCCCCTGGGGTCCCGTAATTCTCACCGGGAAGGCATGCACCGATGCTGCGGGTGCCCATTCCGCGCATTCGATTTTGATTTTACCCCAGTCGGTGAGTTCGTATTGGGGCTGGTTCCCGGTTGTGTTAAAAGTTTTAATTGGTTTCATCCGAAACCGCATTGATTCTGTTTTCTCTGCTTCCGAGTCACTGCTGGACTCGGTGGGCTCCGCAGAGCGATCTGGGGAGCTGTGGCTCCCTTCAGAGTCGGAAGTCAACTGCCAATGAACTTCCGGTCTCTGCTGCCGTTTTGTTCGGCTACGGCCCCGCTCCTCCCCTCGGGGGCGGTGCTGATGCCGCTGCCGGTGCCGCCCCCTGGGCTCGCCCTGCCTCCCGCAGGGAGGGATCTCTCCCATATATGGTGGCATCAGTGGGCGCGGCTCCCGAGTGAGTGCCCGCCCTCTGTCGCACCCCCACGCATGCGCGTCTGCTGGGACCCACGGCTCTCGGCTGGGCATGGGCTCAGCGCTGGTTTCCCGCGCATGCGTGTTCGCGGTTGGCCGCGGTTCTGGGTTCTTCCCGCCGTGAGCCGGCGGGCTCCACCCCTCTTCCCAGCCACCCGCGCCATATTCAAACGGGTAGGGCGGCGGATCCCCTCCGCCGCTCGCCCGCGCGCCAGCCCTCTCGATATTTCGGGCTTCTGCCGCCAACCCCTCCCAAAAGGACTGTGCGAGTCCCTCCGCTTCTTGCGCTAAGTCGGCTATCGGCGGGGAAGGGTTGGGCGAGGGGTCCGGGGCACCCCGGGGGGCTCCAGAGGTGGTGTGGGCCCCGGCGGGTCCTCCGAAGGGGTCAGGGGGTCCCCCGGGGGCTCCGAGGGCTCCGGGGGCTTTGGGCTGGAGGAGGGATGGGATGTGCTCAGCCCCCGCGTTTCCCCGTTTTCAATCAGGTCGCCACTGGGGGGGGTTCGCGTTATCGCCCCCTCCCCCAGCTGTGGCGTCATTAACAGACAGGAGTGCGCAGTGTTCCACGTCTCCCGTTCTTCTAATGCTTTGCGTAGGGCGGCTTCTGCCTTCCCCCACGCTTTCAGGCTTTTGCTGCTGCCTGTGGCTTTTGTGTCCTCTGCTAGCGCGACAGTACATTTCTGCCACACTTCAGAGTGCAATATATCTATGGGTCGACTAATAACCCCAAGCTCTAAGAGTCTCGTCAATGCGAGATTAAAATTCCTGAGCTCCCATTTGATTCCCCATTGCATATGTATCAAACTTACGACCTTCGCTATCGCTTCCATACGAATCGCGGGTCCTGGGGCGTCCCCCTTCTTCGCTATAGCCGTTCCGGCGTTGAGTGCTGTCCCCTGGCCAGGAGTACCCCCGTCGCCCGGACTCGTCGCTCCCGGGTTTTGGCACCACTATGTTGCCTTCTTGTGAAGGCCGCGATGACCTGGTATCGGGGTCCAGCACTGCGATCTCCTCCGTGGGATCCCTTGTGGCCAATAACGGACGCTAACACCAATGTGGTGGACGGTTAAAGGCGTTTATTGAGGGGTCTTAAGGGTATTTATGGACTAAGGGGTCTCTCTACGTCAGACAGGGGTTTGGCTATACTTTCTAGGGTTAGTATGGAGTGGAAAGTTACTGGCATGCATAGGTTAGGGGGGCTACATGTCTGGCTACATTCCAAGGGTGATCCTTATCTATGGGGAGGGGGGTAGAAGGATTCCTGTAATTTTCCGTTACAGCCCGAAATCTTCCGAACGCCTGTCCCTAGTCTACCACAGACAAGGAGCCTGTGTTTGTCAGGGACCAAAGTTGTGTCTAAGGCCCTGTCATATTTGGTCCCCTGTTGTGCACATCAACGAGATAATGAATAAAACCAGGTTCAAAAACGCTCCTGGAAAGGCAAGATCCTGATTTTAGCTTTTCCCACCTCCACGTTTCAGGAATTCATGGGTCTGCTGGATAGGGAATGTTCATCCCAAATTTTCTGCCCACTTCTCTAGGAACACTCTAATGACAGTGGTGATGTGGTGATTCAGTCTTCTGAGGTTTTTTGGGATATTTTTTGGGGATTTCAGGGGGCTGGGATCCAAGGAGAGAGCAGGACACAATCCAGATCCAGAAAATCCCATATAGCACTGGAAATGAGGAGAACTCGGTGGAAACAAGCACAAAGGAACTGGGGAAAAAAAGAGTTTTTTAGAAGGAAAAATGGGGAAAAAGAAGGATAAAATTCCAAATTAATCCACTTGTGAAGAATAACCTGGAGGCGCAATAGGATAAATTCCAACACAACAGGTTACCAGGGCCTGGGAGGGCCCAAGTTTTTTTATTTTATTCAGGAACATTTTAGAGGTTTTTTTAAATGTTACTGGATTTTTTTCAAAGAGAATCCTACTTTTCCTTTTTGACTGGACTGGAAGTTGCCTCCTGTTCATGGTGTGCTGGTTTTGCCCATCTTCATTCCTGAATTAAAAATTAAAAAATAAAAAAACAGGAAAAGGATTTCAAAAAAGGAGAAATTTTAATATTAATAAGAATAATATTAATAACAATAAAGTAGTAATAACAATTGTAATAAATAAGTTTCAAGATTCTGAATATTTCTTCTTTGTAGATTTTTTGGGAAATGAAAGTTTAGTGTTTTATTTTACAATTCAAAAAACTTTATTTTGCTATGTGTTATCCTGGAGATAAAAACTGCTTTGGTTTCATGGGTTGTTTGGTTTCTTCCCTTGAGTTGCTGGGAATTTTTAGGGTTGAAAATTAAAAGATGTTGAAAATTTTAAAAAAGGTGGAGAGAAAGAAAAAAAAGGGGAAAGCAGGGAGAAAAGTAAAAAACAAGGGAAATTCTCTTAAAATATAAAAAGCAAGCAAAGTATGAACAGTTACACTTTGTTTCCAATGTGCGCCTGAGTGTCTTGATTTTTCCATGTTTTTTGGTGCAGTCCTGAGTTGCAGAGTTCTCGGGACAGGATGCTGAGCTTGGTGGAGATTGTGGAGCTGCCGGAGCCATTCCCAGTTTTCCTTCCCACCTGTAGTATCCAATGCCATCACACATGTGTCCGTTTTGGAGCACCAAAGGTGCCATTTTTATAAATTCCCAATGCCCAGAATGACATGATTCCATGGGAATTTGTTAGGGGAACAGGAGGATTCCAAATTCCCCATGCCCGGAATGCTGTTATTCCATGGATTGCCAGTGTTGATGGGAAGTTGTGAGGGGAAGCAAATGACTCTAAACTCCCAACCCCTAGAATGCTGTTATTCCATGGTATTCCAGTGTTGCCACCAAATGCAACCCTGGACCATCAAATCCAAATTTTGACCAATAAGTCCAACTGTTCACCACCAAATCCAACCTCGGACCTTCAAGTCCAAACTCTTTCAAATACAAACTTTGACAACCAGGGATGGGATGGGATGGGATGGGATGGGATGGGATGGGATGGGATGGGATGGGATGGGATGGGACCAAGCTGGCTGCAGCCATCAGCACTTTGGCCCAGCTCTGCCATTCACTCTCCTGCAGTGGCTCGATGGCACCACCTCTTCAGTCTCCACTGCTGGGTCAGGTTCAGGCTCTTCTTCCTGCTCCTCCACCCAGGCTGCCTTGGCACTCTCGGGGGACTCTGCTCCCTAACTTTTTCATCCCTGTTCCATCCTGTCCATGGGAGTGTCCCTAGGGGATGGGATGGGTGTCAATAGGTGTTAATGGTGCTAATCTGGCTGCAGGCACCAGACTGTGGCCAAGCTCTGCCACTCACCCTCCTGCAGCACCTGGATTGGCACAACCTCCTCGGTCACCAGTGCTGCGTCAGGTTCAGGCTCTTCTTCCTGCTCCTCCACCGAGGCCAGCTTGGGCACTGTCAGGAGTCACTGCTCCATGTCACTGATTGGAATAATGGCTAATTGCAAGACAAATGCCTCTGGAAGGCGACGGGCCACCAAGGCCTGCAGCCCTGCCAAGAGGTCAGCTTCAGGAACAACGCCTCGGAAAAGCTCCGTGTGGGACACAAACAAGCGTGCTGTGCGGGGGCTCCTCACGGCACCGCTCTGTCCCGTCGCGTGCTCCGAGCACTGTGGCCCGCTCTTGTCACCGCCAGCTCCTATGTCACCACACGACACACAAAAGGCCCTTGGACACCCTGTCCCATTCCATGGCATGGTGACCGTGCTGCAGCGTGCCAGCCAGGGCCCTTGCACACACTGCCGCCTGCCCTGGGGCCGCCCCCAGCCCAGCCAAAGTGGCCCAGGCTGGAAGGAATGCCTGGCCCCAGGTGTCTAAGGCAGCCCCACAGGATCTTTAGGAAGGGCTCAGAGCATCAGCAAATGCTGCCCTGCTCTGCGGGCTCAGGGTAGCAGAAGGAGCCCCCAGGGCTGCCGACGCAGCTGCACTGGGAAGGGCCCGGGGCCTTCCAGGGAAGCTGGCACGGCCTCCTTGGGACACGTCCCGGCCCGTGGCCATCCTAAACCTGCGGGTGTGACATGCACAAGGAACATGTGGGCCCGGGCACAAATGCTGCTAGGAGCCCTGGGGCCCGGGCAACGCTGACAGCAGCAGCTGTGGCAGAGTCCCCGCCCAAGCAGAGCTGCCACCCCCCGAGCCCTGGCAGCGCTGGTGCCCGTCTCCTGCCCCAGAGACCTGTGCCCCCGGGGGGCTTCTGTGCCACAGGGAGCCAAAGCCCACCTGCATTGGGGGCTGATGGCAGGAGAACCTGGAGCAACTGCTGCCAACACTTGGTCTCTGTCCAAAGCTCTTACTCCGTGCTGGAATTATTTTCTCATTCTTCACTGCCTTCTCCTTTCCTCTGCCCCTCTGCCAAATGCAACGGGCCTCAAGGACTGAAAGGAGCACAGAGAGCCAAAGGTGACACTCGCAACTTACTCACTGGGAGCTCCCTGGGAAGCACTTTCCTTGAGAAGCAAGCCCCTTTCCTCCAAAGGTGTTTCCCCAAATGTGCAGCTTTCCTGGGGAGCACCAACACACCCTTAAGAAACGCTGGCAAGGCTGAATGACTTTAGGTCCTTTCAGGACAGCCACACCAGCTCTAGCTCCTGTTGCCCCAAGTGAGTTTCCAGGTGCAGGTTCAGAGGTGCAGCCCCAGGCCCTCCACAAACACAAGCTGCCCACGGCCTCTTCACCTGCCTCAACTCCTGCCTGTGCTCACGGCACCAAAACCAGGCTGTTCCTGGCCAGGGACCAGTGCCCTGTTCCTGCAGGATGCTCTTGCCAGCACCTTCCAGGACTCTCTGCTGTGCACGCAGTACTTTTCATGCCCGCTCCCAACAGGCTTTGGAACACAGAGCCAACCTGGCTGGTTCTGCCACCAGCACAGCCCAAACGCAGGCGGAGGAAGAAGCTGCAGGGGCTGTTTTGCGGCCATGCCCAAGAGAGACTGGAAGGGTGCCCTGCCTCTGCTCTCCCTTGGTTGGCTTTCGGACTGGCTCTGAGCTTGGGGCTGCCGTTCCTCACTTGTGGGGAGCAGAAGCACAGCCGGGATCCCGGCACTGCCTGACAGCGCTGTGGGCACCGGCACGGCCGCGTGTCCGAGTCTCGGGCACCGTGCTGCTGCTTCATTTGCCCTCAGGCACAGCCAGAGCTCCCTGCTAAGCCCGGATGCTCTCTGCTGCTGCCCTCTTCCTCATCCTGTGCAGGGATGGAGCGCTGCTGTGCTTTCAGGAAGCTATTCTTGAAAGCTTCCAGCATTCCAAGCTCCTTTGCCCTCCGTGGATGCTTGCCATGGAATCCCTCTCAGCTGGCTTCAGAGCATACTCAGGTTGGCTCTTTTAAATACAAGGGTGGTACAGGTTCTGTAGGATTCCCATGTGGAATGTCTGAAATGCTCTTGTGATTGGAAATTAAGTTTTGTTATATTAGTTGCTGTTGCAAAGAATATGTACAACCCCTGGAATGCTGAAAAGCCACTGAGCAGCAGCAGGAGATGGAGCATGGTGCTTCAGTGGAAGGGGCAGGCCACCCACATTCAGGGCATCCCCTCCATCAAGAGGGTGTGCATTTTGTCCTTCTCGTCCCTCTACCCCAGTATCAGGCCTGATATCTCCTTCTCTGGAGTGGAGTTTTTCCAGTTCTGACTTCATCTCATGCTTGGCCAGTGCGTGAGATGAGGCCGCTGCGACCTGTGATACCACCTCCATGCCAACCACAGCTCCATTTTTTATCTTTCACAGGTTTACTTCCCATTGATTGACCCGTCCATTGTTTCCCTTAAGGGTCAAATTTCCACCAGGTAAACCATAAGGTTGCCTTCGTTCTCTGCTCTTCATTATCTTGTTGATGTGCACAACAGGGGACCAAATATGGCAGGGCCTTAGACACAACTTTGGTCCCTGACACACACAGGCTCCTTGTCCCACTGCTGGCCTTCAGTGTGCTCAGCAAGATCTGGAACTGCATGGTGCTGTGGAACTGCACCTTCAGCACAGGGACCTTTCCAGCCTGACCTGCCCCCGTTCCTCTGGGTCCGTGCACAAAACACGGCGTGGCAGAGAACGGCAGCAGGGGCCTGTGTGTCCCAGGGCCCCGGATTTGCTTCAGCTCCACAGGGATGCAGGCAAAGTGAAGATGCCAAACTGTTTATTAATATAAGGCGAAGCAAAGGGATGAGCTGGAATGGAACAAAAGGGGATGGACACGGTGAGAGAGCTGGAGGGAGGGATCTATCTACAGGCAGGGAGAGGGCTGAAGCCACAGGAGTGTCCCAAAAGCTCAGCTGTGCCAATCATCATCTGTGCCTGGAACTCCAGTGGCAATGGGAGATGGCGTCCTCTTCAGTGTCTCCTGATGCTGTTCTTGGGTCACTGATTCACTGGATCCTGAAGATAAACTTAATTCTTCAGCTCTGCTTGTAAACTGGGCTTGAATATTCCTTCTACAGTGGGATAAACTGACTTTCTTCTGGGTGTGAATGGCTTAAACAGAGAGGAAGATGGCCACAGTTAGGGCCCACGTCTGCAGGAATCCTAGGAGAACCTCACGCCAAGTCATTGTCCAAGTCAGCTCTTGGATAGGCCACAAGAGAGGAGGGGCCAGCAGGATCAGCGGCAAAGGGCTGCTCACGAAGTACCCTGGCCCGTGTCCCTGAAATCTCACGATACTCTGCCCACGCCACCCCTCGTCCGCAGAGGGAGCGAAGCCTGCCGCAGCTGGGCAGGGCTTGCAGCTCCCCTCGCCAGCCCCCGCTGTCAGCCCGCTCCGGCACTCACCCTCATTGAGGACCTCGAGCTCTTCCTTCTGGCCCCTCATGAGTACCTTGGCAGACCCTGTGAACACAGAGCCTGTCAGGGCGCCAGCGGCACAGCTCCCTGCCGGCGGCACTGCCGGCGCTGCGGCCACACAGGCTGCTGGCCCGGCAGGGCTTAGCCCGGCCCTTGCCGCACGCTGCCGCCCCAGGGCACGGCTGCCAGAGGGCGGCAGCAGCAATGCCCAGGACAGGCGGGGCTCCACGGTGCCGGGCCCGGCTGGCGCTGCCGGGGCAGCAAGCGGGGCTGGGGCCGAGCTGCGGCGGGCCGGGCCGGGGAGGGAGCCCGGGCTCGTGGCTCACCTATGAATCTGACGGCCGCCTCTCGCAGGGGCTCCTGTGGGCTCTGCAGGTAGTGCAGGGCCTGGCGCAGGTGCTCGGCCGCTCTGCTCCTGTCCTCTGCCAGCTGCAAAGAGCGGCAGGAGGGAAAGGTTGGCGTGGGCTCCGCCCCTGGGCCGGGCGCTGCCTGCGCCCAGCCCCGGCCTCCCCTGGCCGCACAGGCCTGAGGCGCGGCCAGCAGCCGCTGGCCAAGGGCTCCCGAGGGCATGGGGCAGAGGGCCGGCTGCTGCCCGGGGAGCCGCGGTGCCGGCCCCCTGCCCCGCCGGGCTGGGGCTCCATGGGCACCCGGCTGGGGCCCACGGGAGCCTGGAGCAGAGCCCGCGCGGCCTCTGGCTGCAGCAGCGGGCAGGGGCACAGCTGCCCAGCCCCGCACACTGAGCACCGCCCTCAGGGGCCTTCTCCAGGCTGAGCCTGGGGCTTCCAGGCCCTCCTTACCAGGCAGTTGGCAAACTTCAACATCTTCTCCCTCTCAAGTAGTTGCTTGAGCTTCCTCTTCTTCAGGAACTCTACCACACAAAGCAGCAGTTCGCGAGAGGCCTGGAGAGGAGCACAGATGTGTTGCTGCTACCGTAGCCCAAGAAAAGGACTTGCCTCCCTGTGCCAAGGCTAGGAGCAGAAAGCTGAGCCTGGGAGAAGCCAACAAGGAGACATCCGAGACCCCTTTCCAGGTATGCACCAGCATAACTCAAAACCTCACCTTTGCCACGCGCTTGTTCTCATCATGGCAATGAAAGAAGAGTGGCAGCAGGCTCTGGCTCACAATCTTCTTCAGAGTTTTTTTTCTTTTGTTCACTACCAAGTCCATCACCTTGAAGAAGAGATTCAGGGAGAGCAGCTGCATATCGATGTCATCCTGGAAAAAAGGAAAATACCTCAGCACCAACTTCTCCGAGCCCATCTGGGCAAAGGCCTGAAAATCCACAAAATTTCTGGGCAGCAACCAGTGCCCATGGCAGGGGACACAAGAGCCTTACACAGTCAAAGAGCGGCAGGAGTGCCTCAGCCAGCTTCGGGGCAGTGGTGCTGGATATCAGAATGTGTTCGTTCTCAAGTATATTTGTGAGCACAGAGAGAGTCATGCTGACAACATATCCTTCTGCATCACCCAAGAGCTCCACAAGGTTTTTAGACAGACTGCACATTCTTCTGGCCTGTGTGGAACACAAGGCAGTGCTGGAAAGTCACGGAGACCTGCATCGCCACCACCGCCCTGGCACTGCAAGGCCACCCTGCAGCTGCAGGGCCCACAGGCCAAAGGCCTGAGCCAAAGCACTGGGGCAGGTGAGGCAGGAGAGCTGGGAGCAGCTGCCTCAGCTCCTGAAGCCCAGCCAAGACAAATGAACTGCATTCCCCAACCCCACACTGCTCATACAACTTCAGCCGCTGCCCCCTTCTCACCCTCAAGGGATCCTTGCTGAGCACCACAAGGCCTCTGAGCGCCAGGCGCCGCCGCTCCCTGCACTCACTCTGCAGGTGCCTTGACATGATCTCCAGTGTGCTGTCACCACATTTCCTCAAGTCTAGGCACTGAAAGACCTGAAAGGCACAGGGCAGTGACAGGGGAGCCGGCCAGCAGGAGCCCAGAAGCGCACAGGGCTGGGCCCAGGCAGCAGCACAGGGCGTGGGCACCGTCCCAGGCAGCTGTGGCTGTGAGAGGGCAGAGAGCTGGGAGGCAGCTCAGCCAGGCAGCGCTGGCCACCAGGCTCACCTCCACAAAGAATGCCAGGAAGGGCAGATCCCAGCGTGGCTCTTCTCTGTGCAGTCGCTTGAGTAGATGGATCGCAATGAGGGAACACAAGGGGATAAAGATACGGAACATCTCCCTGGAAGAGGAGAAAAAGACACCAAGACCCTGAGGTGAGTGTGCTAAACATCTCCCAGGACTGACTCACAGAGGTCTGGTCTTTCCCCAGCATCCCTGGAAGAGATGTAGGCGCTTTATGAGGCAGCTCATTTGGGCACCCTCCTCTCCCAACCTTTTCCAGTCTCCTTGGCTGTCCCTCAGTGACGAAGCTCTCTGGCCCATGACCACAGGGACTGAGTGGGGCACAGGGCACAAATGCCAGGGGCAGTGAGGAGCAGGGGGTCTCACCTGGCCAGCAGACCCACAGCATAGTGCTGGGTGTCAGCACACAGCAGCATCTTCCAACCACGCTTGCACTCCATAGCCATCACCTCATTGTCACAGCGCAGTCGGCAGAGCAGAGCCTTCATGGCCTGCACTGCAAACCTGTGTGCAGAGCAAAGCCCAGGTCACACTGGGAGCACTGGCACTGGCCACAAGGGCATGGGAAGGCCAGGAGGACTGGGACCTGTTGGACTTGCTAGGAAGGTGGTGTTCCTCCTGGCATGCTCTCCAGAAGGTATCAACTTCCTCTGGTGGCATCTGCTGTGTGGTGATGACAACATGGAAGAGCAGAGCCACAAACAGGTGCCCAGAATATGGGATCATCGCCTTGTGGCACTCAGGCACAATCACCCAGATCACCAGAGTTGCCTGCAAAAGAAGCAGCCCAAGACAGGACTCAGTGCCGAGGTGTCCATGGGGCAGGGCCCAAGGGCAGATGCAGGAGGAGCAGCGGGCCTGGTGCCCCCTGAGCCTGCCCCTTGCCCAGGGTTCAGCCCAGCACTTGAGGCATGGAGAGGATGGAGAGCTGCTGGGGAGGAGACCGAGGGGCAAGAGGAGGCCAAATCCAGAAACTCACAGCCAGGGCAGAAACATTTGTGTCATCCCCATCAGAGGTGCATGCGCTGTGCAGTGGCCAATCCTCCATCACGCAGAGCAGTGTTGGCAGCACTTTCTCCATTGCTGGTCCAGATGAGCCAATGGTTCTCCATATCATTGCAGCAGCTCTGTGGGATCAGAGCTCTGTGTCAGGGGCATCTCAGTCCCAGTACCGTGCCCTGTGCAGCTGTGGGGGCCCAGGTGACAGAGCCCCGGTGCCCTGAGGGGCAGGGAGGGAGCATTGGCAGCAGGCTCAGAAAACAGAGGGGCCCCAGGGTGCTGGACCTCTCTGCCTGTCTGGCAGAGCCCATAGCAGAGGCTGTGCAGGGCTATGGGCCCCAAAGCTGTGCAGGCACGTGGGCCCCGTACCTGTCACACGTTGGGGCACAGCGCAGCAGGGTCAGCACCACATCCGCAGGGTGTTTTTCAGCCAGCCTCACAATGTCACTTTTCAGCCTGGCATCCACAGTGACATGGGACACCAGCCTCTGGTGGATGCTCCTCACAATGGCTGGCACCTGGAGGAGGCATGGGGGAGATTTTGAGTGCTGTCCAAGGCAGCAACTTGCCCAGCTTCCCCCAAGAAGTGCTTCCCTTCCTGCCACACTGTGCTGGACTAAAAGGCTGAGGGGCCTCAGTGACCATGGCTTGACGGGACACACGGTCCTGGCAGGCCTCCAGGCCTGGCCTTGGGCTGCTTACCTGCTGCTGAGAAGGAACAGCAGTGTCCTCAAAAAAATCCATAGTGGGAGCATGAATCACAATGGGAGTGGGCATGGTGCCAGTATTTGAGATGTCCTCAATGTCTTCAATGTCACTGTTTGTGATGGCCACATCCTCCGTCATTGCTGTGAGAAGAGCCTTTGCCCAGCTTTCAGTCACTGAGGTGTCAAAGTCTTGTGAGCGCTGAGCCGAATCTGGGCTGACATCAGGCTCTGCCTGGAGCTCGGTCAGCCCTGAGTCAGGGTGGGCTGTACCCTCAGCTGCTGTGGTGCCGGTCTTGCTACGCCGAATGTGCAGGAACTTCCGTAACCTCTGCAGCAGAACAAAGGACAGGGAAGGCAGGGACGTTGCATGGCATGCTCCAAGCATGGTGCTGGGCTGAGCAGGGACAGCAGGCCCAGCTCAGGTGGGGGTGGCTGCAGGTACCTTCAGGGTTTGGCGGAAGTGGCCAGGGCCGGGTTCCTGCTCTTGTATCTTGTCCAGGGCTGCACCTGGCAAAGAGCGAGCGCAGCCAGAGCTGAGGGGCTGCGGGAGAGGCCAGAGAACACAGCCCAGCCTTGCGCTCCCCAGGCTGGGAGAGCCCCGGGATGGCCCAGGGGATGGAGCATGGCCACTGCGGGGTGTCTGCCCAGCCCCTGTTCCATCCTGTCCATGGGCATGTCCCCAGGGGATGGGATGGGATGGGATGGGATGGGATGGGATGGGATGGGATGGGATGGGATGGGATGGGATGGGATGGGATGGGATGGGATGGGGTGGGATGGGGCCAAGCTGGCTGTAGCCATCAGCCCTGTGGCCCAGCTCTGCTACTCACCATCCTTCAGTGTCTGGATCTGTTCCAGATCTTCAGGCTGTTGTGCTTGGGCGGCTCCAGGGTCATTCTTTTTTTTCCCCCTGAACACTTTGAAAGGGCTGAGAAATCTGTCCGCCATTCCACCACCCAGCCTTGACGGCACCTTCTAGAAAGATGCCTCAGGATATCGCCAAGTCAACAATTGCAGTTGTGCCTTCAAGGCACCTGCGACAGGGAAGCCTCAGGAAGGCTGCAGGACAGGAAGTCCTGCACTTTGGTCTTTAGGGCTCCTGCCACAATGACAGGAGACTCCTCATTAACAATTTAGGCGACCAGATTCCACGGTCTGGACTTGATGGCCCTGACACTGAATGGGAGATGCCTTGGAAAAGTTCTGAGTCACCAAGTCCCGCAGTCTGGCCTCGCAGTCAGCTGCAGTAACAACGCCTCGGAAAAGCTCCGGGTGGGACACGAACGAGTGCACTGTGCGGGGGCTCCTCACAGCACTGCTCTGTCCTGTCCCGTCACATGCTCTGAGCACCCGGGCAAGCTTCTATTTCCCACGTGTCACAAAGGGCCCTTGGACACCAGGTTCCATTCCATGGCACGGTGACCGTGCTGCAGCCTGTCACAAAGCGCCCTTGCACACACTGCCACCTGCCCTGGGGCCGCCCCCAGCCCAGCCAAAGTGGCCCAGGCTGGAAGGAATGCCTGGCCCCAGGTGTCTAAGGCAGCCCACACAGGATCTTTAGGAAGGGCTCAGAGCATCAGCAAATGCTGCCCTGCTCTGCGGGCTCAGGGCAGCAGAAGGAGCCCCCAGGGCTGCCGACGCAGCTGCACTGGGAAGGGCCCGGGGCCTTCCAGGGAAGCTGGCACGGCCTCCTTGGGACACGTCCCGGCCCGTGGCCATCCTAAACCTGCGGGTGTGACACGCACAAGGAACGTGTGGGCCCGGGCACGAATGCTGCTCTGAGCCCTGGGGCCCGGACAGCGCTGACAGCCGCAGCTGTGGCAGAGTCCCCGCCCAAGCAGAGCTGCCACCCCCCGAGCCCTGGCAGCGCTGGTGCCCGTCTCCTGCCCCAGAGACCTGTGCCCCCGGGGGGCTTCTGTGCCACAGGGAGCCAAAGCCCACCTGCATTGGGGGCTGATGGCAGGAGCACCTGGAGCAACTGCTGGCAACACTTGGTCTCTGTCCAAAGCTCTTACTCCGTGCTGGAATTGTTTTCTCATTGAAGTCATTTGCCGCAGGACAAAAACATCTTTACCCTGAAAACACAGAAGAATCTGGCATTAAAGAATCCTCGCTTCAGGAAAGCTTTACCTCTCATTGCTCAACTCGCTCGAGTAGTTCAAAAAAACTTCATACTTCCCAAATTAATTGAGATGCCCTAAGAACATTGTGAGAAACAAGGCTCACTTTTAAAATTTCAAAGGTTTATTAAACCATAACAAAAATACAACAAAGAGCGATTAAGGAAAAATTACAAGACTGCGAGTCTCCATCAAAAGCCACGTGCTCATCTACAAAATGGATGCTCTGCCTTTTATACCCTTAGCCCCTCTCAAAGTTTTGTCAGTCAACTCTTTCCCTGCCATCCAATGGTGGAAGTCACTTTCTTACACCTTGACTGGAGGTCAGGTGTTGCCATGCTCTGCCTCCTGGTAACAAGCTCTCCCTCCTCTAAATGCCCCCCTAGTGACAGCAATAAGGGGGGAAGGGAAAGAGTACTATGGAGAGAACATGCAAAAATAACATAACTGTACAGCTATAAAAATTCTCTTACCGTACACATAATATTCATCTCTTAATTGTGAGAGCCAACTATCTCCTCATTCATTTATAACAACGCGAAAGGTTTTCAAGGTTGCTTCCAACTCAAAGCAGTAACTCATTTGCCTTAATGTCAACCACTGAGAGTCACTTTAGAAAACCTAACACAGAAGCAAAAAAAATGGCCATCCATTGGTTTGCAAATGTTTTTCTGTGAAGGGATGATAATACCATAATTCTAAAGGAATAAAAGCCCTCATGGAATGAAAGTCCAGTCAGTGTTACAAAAGGAAACTGAAGAAATGAGTAGATTCCAAAAAGGTCAGTCCTCCCCCGGTAGAGATAACTTAGTGGCCAATAAAGTACAGCTCTACCTTCTTGTTCCCTGTGGGAGAATCACGACCTGGGGGCCACGTTTGGACACTTTGGCAGGACAGGGACTGGCTGTGGTATAAGGTGTGTAATAAAGAGAGGGAGAACAAGGAGGAAAGAAAATCCAGGAAATGCAGATTGTTGGTGGAAGATTAGGATTTTCTTGTAAGGATTTTGTTTGGTTCACTGGAAAGACGAATGGCTTTGAGCTGCAGAAAATGAGTATCCACCGGCACTATCAGGGAGGACTAGAGAAAGGGTGAAATATATCCCTGGATGAACTGCTTAGAAAGATACAGCAAGTGTATATAAAAAGGGATGCTGAAAAGGAGAAAGCAAGGACAAAGGTGATGGCAGAATTTTTACAGCCCCCGAGGGCCCCAGGACCCAAGTGATTCCCCATAATAGAAGGGACAGGGTCGGCTACAAGGAAGTGGCAGAAGCATTCCCTCCTCAGCAGGGGAGAGCCAAGCCAAACAGCAGCTGGGAAAGAATCAGTGTGCTATCTGCTGGGCAGAGGGACACTGGGAGTGGGAATGTTCACAAAAACAGCTGGACCCTCAGGAGGAGGAAGTCCAGGGGATAATGGAGATGGATTATTAGATGTGTCAGGGGCTCCCATTGTAGCAGGGACACACCACACCAGAGCCCTTGTTAACTTTTAAAGTGGGTTCAGATGGAGAGGAGGTGTGTTTCCTAGTAAAGACAGGGGCCTCTCCATCCACCTGAAATTTTCTCCCTAAGGTGGGAGAATTGTCAAAAATATCTTCAATTATTCAAGGGGTTCTGGGAATTGTAGTTTACTCGGTAGGCTTGGAAGTTTGAAAGCATCTTTCTCTGAAGGAATTGTGGATATTGTGGTCAATGGGTTTAGGGATTTAATTCCTTTGTCTATGTGGGGTTTTGTGCAGAGCTGACAAGCTCCTGTTTGGAGGGGACCCATGCCCCTGTGCTTTTTGTGTTTTGTTGTTAAAAGCCAGAATTGGCAGCTTTCAGTCCTGAAACCAATTCTGCAACTCCACCAGTCTGTGGTTTGTTGTGGAGAACTAGAATTGGCAGTTTTAGTCCTGAGGCCAATTCTGTAGCGGCTGCCTTGTGGAGATGGTGTTGTCCCTATGCAAACCTAGGTATTTATCATGCAGCTTCCTCTGTGGGGGCTATGGGAAAACTTCAGGGGAAAATATTTTGTTATTCTTCCTCGGTTAATTTAGTAGTCGCCTCCCTACACCTGGGGCGGACTTGATGAAAAAAAAAAAAAGGAGAAGGGGAAATTAGCTACTGAAAAGATGATTGGTTATTAAAAAAGTGATTGGTTGTTAAGAAAGGCTCTAGGCAGTGGCATTGCTTGCTGCAGAACTTGATCATGTCCAAAAGGCAAGTCAGTGGAATAAAAGGAGCAAGCTGCTAAGGTGAACTGCTCCAGGGTGAGAAGCAAAAGCCTGCTAAAACCCTGAAATAAAAGCAACTCAAATGCTTAATTCACGGACTGCAGCTCTTGCAAAACATTTTAAAAGAAGTCTCACTCCCTCCGCTGAACAATCTATTGGAGGAAACCCCACTGAACACCTGTGGGAAACAACAAAAGGTGGAGGAGGGTGGGGAAGAACACACGCTCATCCCTCTCCCCACTCCAGGCACGTTAACGTTACAAAAGCTAACCCTATAATAAATAACCCTGCATTTACTGCCAACTCTGAACCTGGAGATGTCTCGTTCACTGATACTTCAGCCCAAAACATTGATGGTAAAAGTATAGAGCTGTTACACCCCAGGTTGCAGCTTAGCTTATTTAGTTTCTTATCAGTTGACCAGAGTGTTTTGTTACTTTTGACATGTAGGGGTCATGTCAGGTCTGGATGGTTTTGTTTAAGCCTCAGCTGGCACTGGGAACACTGTGTGGGCACTGGGCACTGAGAATACTGTTCCACCTCTTTCAGGGCAATTGCCAGCCTCAGGTTTGTGCTGCAAAAAACAATTTCCATTGTGCCCTATTTCACAATGTAACCATTGATCAAATTGTGGGCTGTGGATCAATTTTTATCTTTCTGACTTTTGTCAGCTGCTCCACTTGATCATTCTATGATATTTGTAAAATCTGATAGTCCGCATGGGTTTTAACCCATCCTAGATGGATTTGTTAGGATTGAGTTTGTAAAAACAACCATTCAAATCCTCCCTTTGCCAAACCTCTTTTCCATTCACTTGCCAATGAACATTTCCACTGACAAAATCACCGTGTGGCACCGACTGGGCCAGGGCTCCATGGGCACCCGGCTCGGGCCCACGGGAGCCTGGAGCAGAGCCCGCGTGGCCCAGGGAAGAGAACGGCTTGGGTAGGGGCACACCTTTTTATTGAGTGTAAGAAATGTTTCAGTCTGTTAAAACTTCAGGAATTGCAAGCTCAGTTTCTAAGGCTGCCTTCTCAGAATAGTTTACATTAGAAAGCTTATATTACTCTTTAGTATCATATATCCTTAAAGGAGACCAAAAAAAATAATCTGTGCAGAATGACTGAGGAATGACTGTTACTTTCTTAAGCTAATTACAGTACCCAGTGCAAAGGGCTGCAAGTGTTGAAGGTCAGGATATTGCCAATACCTAGACATTAATAACTCATGTTAATATTAAGACTACAGGACAGCCATGTCTATCCCCAGCTACTACTTACAAGAGAGTGACATGTTTTTATAGGGGCAGGTGGGAGAACACGATTGGGATTTCCTCGCTAACAAATTTTCAATCCAAAGTACTAAGATAAATTCAAGAGCCAGAAGCACATAGTCACATAAAAAATAGAGAGATACAATTAGGAGCAGCCACAGTCTTAATCTGCCATTAGGTATCTACTGCAGGCCCTAAATTCCAGTCAGGAAACTTATGTGAGTTGTGTTTTATATGATGGTTTCACTTCCTCATCTCGTACAGCAATAGAATTGTGTGCATTGTAACTTCCCAAGAGCACAGAGAGTGCTCATAATGGTCCTTCTCAGCAGGAAATGTGGGTATGTATTTAAGAAAAAACTGATGTGAATGTGTAACAGACTATATCTATAGAGATGAACTACCTACAGTTTGCAATTCCAAAAGAAAAAAAATTAAACACATCAGGAAAAATAAAAAGCAAGGCCAAAAGCAGAGTGCCTTTGAACTAAAAGCAACTATTAACTTACTTCTTCTATACAAGGCTTGACACCAGTCATGATAGATTCACCAAAAACTTTTCCATCTTTGCTTAAGGCTTTCCGGGCTTGAAGCTTAGACCGATATCGAATATGCATCCAGTTTCCTGTGTTGGACATCTGAATGAGATCAAATGAAAATTGTGAAATGTAGTTTTTTAAATGCTTAATTCACAATGTTTTCTGACATAAGTGTCAAACTAAGACATACCACATGCTTGAATATGTTTCCATACTGAGCAAACTGTAGTAGAATATAGGAAGCTGATGCTTGAGGAAATCTGAAAGACAGAAAAAAGTACTCATAAAATTGAGTGGTTTAAGAATTCAGGTGTTAAGATACAACCCTATGCAGCATTTACAGAAATGCAGAAGAGAGCACTGTAATATCAGAAGCAGTGACTTGAGAAATACCACCTGCTAGGCACTTTAGCACACATCCCAACAGCAGAATGGTGCCTTTCTAACTAGAAAAAATCATGTGTAGCTCAATTTAAGATGGCTAACTGAAATGTATGTGTTTGCTTGCTTTAACCATAGCTGTACTTGCAGCACATACCAATGCCAGACAACATCAATGCCCCCAAGGATTTTTCTGGTATGCTCTAAAGACTTCACCCAGGTTTTTCCAATACTTTGGAAATCAACTTACCCAAATACAGTTACCCATGTGTCATCAAGTTGATCTTCTGAAGGAAGGGAATCCCCTTGAGTATCAAAAGGATCCAGCTGAGCAGGAGATAGAGTAGTCTTCTTAGGCTGCCCAATACTTGCAGGGCTGAACATGCTTGAAGAAGCTGTTCAATTGAAATGATATTGCTGAACAGATTTCTTTTGCAAGACAGAGGTTTATTAGAAAAGAATAAATTCAGTTTCAAGCATTTCACTTGGATGTGGAAGAGTTTGATGGGGATCACAGACAGAACAAGGAAGTCAATCCTAACTTCACATCTGCAAACACACTAGGAAGTTTTTAGGACTAGCAACCTAGTGTTCTCTTCAACTTCAAAACACCAATAGCTTAATACAGTTGCCAAATAGGAACAGGCCAACACAATAAAGCTTAGCAAGAAGCCACCAGTTGATACACAAGATATCAAACCTTGTGAAGATGGAAGGCAATCCATCAATCTCAGCTTCTTCACTCAATTACAACCACCTCTGTGCTCAGTTCAACACCACATTTGGAACAGGGAACAAGAAAAGCTGCTTGAAACTCAGTCTCAGAAGAAATAATTATTTCCTACTCATACCCACACACCTTTTGAAAAGCTAACAAATACACCACCTCTTCATAAACTAGCAAGGAACTGATGTAGCTTGAACAGTGATGATTTTTCTGTATTAAAGAAAGCAGTAAGAAAAGAGAACAGAAATTTTGACAGGACATCTACCTGCTCCTGGAGTTGATGGCAGAATTCCAGTGGATGGGCTTTGGGATAAAGTAAAGCTGGCCTGTATTAATATACAGAAAGGAACAAATGATTCTTATAGGTATACTGCTCAGATCAAGTGATTTAAACATTCAGGTAATAATATTAATTATTTGCCTTAAGTTATTCTTAACTTTTTAGAGAACAGATATTTGCATGTATATTTAACCAAAGATTACCAAGAGCTATTAATGACAAGTTATTTGACAGCATATTTGACATATGCTTTGTGAAACAAAGTAGCTTTAAGTATCAATAATCAGAAACCTTCTTAGAATAGTTCAATGCACTACTGCTGCACTGTAATAATTCACACATTCATATGCATCCTGATGGGAAGGATATTAGTATCCGAATTTTATCAGCCCTTTCACTGCCTAAAGGGTTCAGAAATCATGGGAACATAACCTTCCCTTCTATGGAAACTATTACTAGACTTACTTTCCTGCTCAACTATTTAGTGCATAGAAGGAAAGAATACTTTGAGGTTTAGATGGTAGCACTTGTTTTTGTTTTTTTTTTTTTAACATACGATTTCAACACTCAAAACAATTTTAGTCTACTTTTAGCCTGAATTATGGCATTTCTCAGATTCAAGATCAAACAGCCTGGAGATACCTGTTGACCTAGCAACATAGGTTCTCTGTCGCAGACATCTTTCATGAAAAATCCTTTCTTAGGATTTTTCCTTGTGAGAAGCTGCAGTTTCAGCAACCAAAAGTAAACAATGGTTATCTGCTGCTGTGGAATGCAACAGGTAGACCTGGGATTGGTCTCCTGTGGATGCTTGGATTTCCTGACCACTCATGGCAGAGCTGGCTCTTGCTCTCTGTCTGAGACACAGATCTTTGTTGTTCATTCTTGTCTATTCTTAGCTTAGCTAGCTTCTGAAGAAACCTTTTCCTTTCTATTTTCTTTTTACTATAGTCTTAATGTAACATATATCATAAAATAATAAATCAAGCCTTCTGATCATGGAGTCAACATTCTCGTCTCTTCTTCATCCTGAAAACCCTTGTGACCACAGTCACAATTGGTGACCCCTTGACTGAGGAGGACAATCATAACTTCGTGAGACCACCAGAGGAGCATTGCTGCACTGGGTAAACCCTGAATGTGTGGCATTGATGGTTGCTTCACAAGTGGCCACAGAAGTGGATTCTAGCCAGGAGCTGAAGAACTGAAGATCCGAATTTGGACAGAGTTCACAGCAAGGCTGACCACAAAGAGAACCTTCTGAAAAGCCTCCAGGAAGATGTTCAGAAAGCTCAGAAGCACCATGCAGATAGCCAGAGAGTCCTGGACACTGTCACAAGGTACTGTTGGTTTTTGCCCTCCTGAAGATGAGGCCATTCACAGTTTGTGGCTGCTCATCTGGAGGACTTCTCCCCTAGAGGATGAGGTTCCATTCTCCTCTTCAGAGGAGAAACTTATTGCCCTCTGGCAAAAATGGGGTGAAGAGGACGGAATTCTCCTGTTGGAGACAGATCTCTATGAGTTTTTTCGATGGGCAAAGCTCTTTGGGTTTTTTACGAATGTGCTATATGCCCTCGATATGTTCGTCTGGGAGTGTATGGACTCCATTTTCCAATTCTTTTTGGACCGTAGGTTCGGATGCCCCTCGATTTATCCAACCTTTTTGTTGCTCTTTCTAGTCTTGAAACGGAGAGCAGCTGTTTTTCCCTGGATTGCTAACTGCAAGGGGAAAGCCCCGTTCCCCCCGATTCCGGGGGAAGACCCTTTGGAGGGGGACGCTCTGCTGCTTTCCAGCCCCCCTGAACCACAGCGGGGGGGCGAAGTTTTGCCCGCAGCCAAAGTTTATTTTACTGCGTCTTCGGAGCATGCTCAGACGGAGCCGGTTTTTCCCCCCTCCCGTTGCTCTCAGGGGGATGGGAGTGGGCGGCGCCGCCCTGCCCAGCGCCGCGAGCGCCGCCCCAACCCGCCCCGCGTGGCCCCTCCTGCAGCCGTCCCTCCGGCAGAGCCTGTGGGTGCTCCGGCTGCAGTTCCGCCAGCTTCCCCGCCTGCATCTGAGACCTCAGAAACGCCGCTTCCCACGGCTGCGCCGATGGTGCTGGGCAACAGCGATCCACTGCTTCCCCCGGCCGTCCCGCTGCCTCCCGTGCGGACTCTTCCGCCTTCTGTGACAGCGCTTCCACGGCCGATGTCAGAGCCTGGAGCAGAAGATGCTGCCGACCCCGTGCCGCCCCCACCGCCCCCACGGCCTCCCCAGGCGGCCCCGCTGCCCGCCCCGGCAGTTCTGCCGCCTGCGGGGACTCCGTCCTCCATGTCTGCGTCAGAGGCTGCCCTGAAGCTGGCGGCAGCTGCAGCGGCGCCTCCTGCATCCAGCGTGACTTCCTCCCCAAGTTTTTCGGGTTGTGCCGGGGCTGCCCCTACGGGGGGAGCTGGGAGAGGGGAAGAGGGCGTCAGTCTGTCCTTCTGTGGAGGAGGTATGGCCCGACAGCTGGCTGTGGGCGCAGCCCGGCTGCCTGTTTTCAAGATCAGCATTCTTGGCGCGCTGGGAGGTGTTTGGTCCGGGGTTTCCCCCTGGGGAATGCGAATCTCTCTGCCGCCCCTCCCGTGCCCCAGCGGCGAGGGGGAGCTGGGTCCCGAAAGTTCTGCCCCTGGTCCCCAGCCCAGAGGGGGTGGAGGTGGTGCCGTGAGGCAGATGGGAGGAACACCTGGTGCATTTGCATTGCAGAGGCAGAGGGCACAGCAGGAAGCGAGCATCGCTTGTCTGCTGTGGGGAAAGGACATCCCCAGACCCGAGACGAAGATTCTCGGGACAGCTTCTGTCTTCCCATTGCCGGCATGCCTCGGTGATTTTGGGGAAAGGAAGCGTTTGGTCACCCCTTCTGCCATTGTACTGGCAGCAGGGTGCGGGTCTGTGCCAATGCAGAGCCTGCCTCGGGGGCTGGGCCTGGGCTGTCTGGCTTGGTTGCTTGGGCCAGGGCCACCTCCCGGCCTCCTGTTGTGTTTGGGGGCTTTGCTTCCCCCTTCTGGTCCTAGGCCACCTTTCAGTGGGCCAGGTCTGGGGTTCCTGATCCTTCCACATGGGCCAGGGCCCCCAAGGGCCTCTCTCTGGCTCCTCTGCTGCTGCTGCACTTTCCGACAAGACAAAAAAAAAAAAAAAAAAAAAAAAAAAAAAAAAAAAAAAAAAAATTAAATTGAATTGAATTGAATAAAAAAGGGTGAAAGAGCTGGCAGCAGCTCAGAGGCATTGAGGAGCCAGGGATTGGCTTCAGCCCAAGTTGTTCAATAAAGGGCTGTGGCAAGACATTTCAGAAATTTTCTCAAAATTCTTTGAAGACTGTCAATGGACTTTTGATAACTATTGATGGACTTTTCTGTAGCAAGCCTGTTTCAGGACCAAAAGAAACTTTCAGATATGGAAAAGAGGAACATCTTCAAGCCATGGACTTTTCGTGAAACTCAGCTGCTTGGACTTGAATTTTCTTTGCCTTGTTTTTTCATTTTCTTATATTATAAAATTGTTTTAGTGATATGATAGAATTTATGTTCTACGGGTGAAGAAATTCCAAGTACATTCCACAGGAGCACTTGAGTGGAGTTTGATTGGCAACACATAACCTGTCAAGTGTTTGTCTTTTTCTTCAGCATGAGTACAGCAGAGAAAATTACAAACACTTTTCCTTTTAATTTAACTAAAAAAAAAAAGGTGACATGTCGCAGACATCTTTCATGAAAAATCCTTTCTTAGGATTTTTCCTTGTGAGAAGCTGCAGTTTCAGCAACCAAAAGTAAACAATGGTTATCTGCTGCTGTGGAATGCAACAGGTAGACCCATGATTGGTCTCCTATGCGTGTTTGGATTTCTTGACCACTCATGGCAGAGCTGGCTCTTGATGTTTGTTATTCATTCTTTTCTATTCTTAGCTTAGCTAGCTTCTCAAGAAACCTTTCCTTTCTATTGCTTTTTAGTATAGTCTTAATGTAACATATATCATAAAATAATAAATCAAGCCTTCTGATCATGGAGTCAACATTCTCGTCTCTTCTTCATCCTGAAAACCCTTGTGACCACAGTCACAGGGAGTGCTCCCTGTGTCCAGCTGTCCCTGCAGGATGGCCCCAGGGCAGAGCCCAGCCGGGCTCGCACTGCAGCCCCTGGAGCTTGGGGCAGACAGCGCTCCCAGAGCTGAGGTTCCTGGGGAGCACCCGGAGCTGTGCCTTGCACTCTGTTGCCGTGTGTCACAGTGCAGGCTGGCTTGTGCTGTGTGAATGCACCAGCCCTGGTTTGACTGCCAGGGGCCTCGCCCAGTCACATCTCACCCAGGGCTGCAGCATTTCACTGGCCAGAATCTGACAAGGCATAGAGATCAGAGCAATGAAATTATCCAGGCGGGGTTTTTCAAAGGCCCTTTAGAAGGAAGGGCTTGAGAATAAACGCTCTCTGTTTGCCACATGAACATCGGGGTGAGTGCTCTCTCTGTCTCCAACCCAATTCCCCACCAGCCAACGTTACAGCCACCCACTCCTTCACACATCCCCCTTGTGCCTTCCCACTGCCGTGTCCTGTCAGGGCTTCCCAGCCCCTCATCCCTTCATGGCCCCAGCCCCTCAGGGCCTGCCCCAGCCCGGCCAAGCTACCTGGCAGCAGCGCCGCAGCCCCACAGCAGCTCCAGAGCAGCCCCATCCACAGGCACCCGGGAGCCCTCAGCAATGCAGCCAGCAGCAGACGGGCAGGAGGACACGGATGGCACTTCCTGCCTGGCACAGGGCTTGTGGCCATCTCCAGGCACCGCTCTGGCAGGGATCCCCGCAGCTCCGGCCCCTGCCCAGCCACTCTGTGGGCAGCACAAAGGCTTCAGCAGAACCACCAAAGGCCAAGGGGCTTCTGCCCATTTTCCCTGCAACACTACACGCCTGGGCAGCTGGCCCAGCCCAGGCACCCTTGTCCCCCTCTTCCCCTAAGCCCTGCAGAGCCTGGGGAGCAAAAGAAAGCTCCTGGGAGTCTGTGTATTGTAACAAACTCTATATTGATATACTAAAGAAAAACCAAAAAGAAGAAAAGAACAATCTGAAAGAAATAGAAAATTCCCCCTGGCTCAGGTGGCCCCAGCAGACAGAGCCTCTGGCATCAGCTCTCTGCAGAGCTGCAGCAGCGCAACCAGCCGAGCCTGGACAGATGAGGCCGAGTCCTCCATGCCCTGCGGAGCTGATCTTGCAGCCTCTGGAAGATGGAATATGGCTCACTCTGCAGTGCCTGGAGGACATCCAATGTTGCAAGTGCCACGTCTGACACGGCACTGCTGGTGTCCTCTGTCAGGTGCTGAAGGGCTGAAAGAGAGAGGGACAGAGCCATGGTCAGATGCCGCATCTGCGGGGAGCCAAGGAGAGCGCCCTGGCAGGGCCATGGCAGCCGGCTCTAGCCATGGGCAGGAGGGAGCAGGGAGCAAGGGGACCAGCCCGAAGCTGCTGGCCATGAATCCCCCGGGTGGCCCTGAAATCTCTGTGTGCTCTGCCCACGCCACCCCTGGTGCGCACAGGGAGCAGAGCCCTCGGCAGCTGGGGCAGGGCTTGCAGCTCCCCTGGCAGCCCCCGCTGGCCTCACTCACCGCTGCAGATGAGCCGGAGCTCTTCCTTCTTCCTCCTCAGGTGCCGCCCAGCCATGCCTGTGAACACAGAGCCTGTCACGGCGCCAGCGGCACAGCTCCCTGCCAGCGGCACTGCCGGCACTGTGGCCACACGGGCTGCTGGCCCAGCAGGGCTCAGCCCGGCCCTTGCCGCACGCTGCCGCCCGAGGGCACAGCTGCCAGAGGGCGGCAGCAGCAATGCCCAGGCCAAGCGGGGCTCCACGGCGCCGGGCCCGGCTGGCGCTGCCGGGGCAGCAGGCGGGGCTGGGGCCGAGCTGCGGCGGGCCGGGCCGGGGAGGGAGCCCGGGCTCGTGGCTCACCCATGAACCTGATGGCCGCCTCTCGCAGGGTCTCCTGTGGGCTCCGCAGGTAGGGCAGGGCCTGGCGCAGGTGCTCGGCCGCTCTGTTCCTGTCCTCTGCCAGCTGGAGAGAGCAGCAGGAGGGAAGGGTTGGTGTGGGCTCAGCCCCTGGGCCGGGCGCTGCCTGCACCGCCCTCAGGGGGCTTCTCTGGGCTGAGGCTGGGGCTTGCAGGCCGTCCTTACCAGGCACTCGCTGAACTTCCACAGATTCTGGCTCTTCACCAGTCTTTCAAGATCCCTCCTCTTCAGGAACTTGGCCACACAAAGCAGCGTTTTCCCAGAAGCCTGGAGAGCAGCAGAGACGCGGAGATCGCCCCACAGCCCAGGGTGCAGGAGCTGCGTCCCTGTGCCATGGCCTGCAGGAGGCTGCAGCCCAGCAGGCGCCAGGCCAGGAGGCAGCCGAGCCCCCTGCCAGGGAGATAGCAGCAGCCCACGAGTCCTCACCTGTGCCACAAGCCGATTGCCATCATGGCAGTGGAAGAAGAGGGGCAGCAGGCTTTGGCGCAGGGGTGTCTTCAGGGCCTTTTTTTCCCTTTCCGGTGGAAGAGTCACCAATGTTTGGAAGAGCAGGATGGAGATCAGCTGAACCTGCCAATTGTTCTGGATGGAAGCAAGAAGACAAGACCTCAGCATTGCGGCTGCACGGGGCTCAGCTTGGCGCAGGCCTGCAAATGCACAGGGCACAGTGTGCAGGCAGCAGCCAGTGGGCGTGGCTGGGGGCAGTGAGCCTTACGTGGTCAAAGAGTGGCAGGAGCGCCTCAAGCAGCTGCAGTGTGATGGGGCCGGGCATCAGCGTATCATTGTCCAAGATGATAAAGCTGAGTAGCATGACTGTCATGAAAACTATCTCTCCATCTGCATCCCACAGGAAGTGCACAAGACTTTCAGTCAGGCTCCACATTTTTTTGGTCTGTGCGGAAGACAAGTTTGTGAAATGCCATCCTGCTGCCGCAGGGCCCAGAGGCCAAAGGCCTGTCGCCAAGCACTGGAGCAGCCGAACTGGGAGGCAGGAGAGCTGGGAGCAGCTGCCCCAGCACCCAAAGCCCTGCCAAGCCCAAGCGACTGCATTGCCCAGCTCAGCCTCAGCCCCTGCCCCCTTCTCACCATGAAGGGCTCCTCAATGAGCTCAAGAAGGGCCCTGAGCGCCAGGCGACGCTTCTCTCTGCACTGGCTCTGCAGCTGCCTTGACAAGATTTGCAGGACTCTTTTAGCACCACGTTCACTCAAGTCCAGGAACGGGAGGACCTGAAAGGCACAGGCCAGTGACAGGGGAGCTGGCTGGCAGGAGCCCGGAGCCGCACAGGGCTGGGCCCAGGCAGCAGCACAGGGCACGGGCACCGTCCCAGGCAGCTGCGGCTGCGAGAGGGCAGAGAGCTGGCAGGCAGCTCAGCCAGGCAGCGCTGGCCATCAGGCTCACCTCCACAAGGAAGGCCAGGGTGGGCAGCTGCCAGTGTGGCTCCTGTGTGCTGAGCAGCCGCAGCAGGTAGCGAGCGATCCGGGAACACGAGGGGACGGAGACACAGCACATCTCCCTGGCAGGAGAAAAAGGAGCCAAGGCTGTGGGCCAGGGGGACAAACCTCTGCCAGGACTGACTCCCAGAGCTCTGCTCTTTCCCCAGCATCCTGCAAGAGGCCCTGGGCTATTTGGGAGGCAGCTCTTCTGGGCACCCTCCTCTGCCAGCCTTTTCCAGTCTGCTTGGCCATCCCTCAGTCTGGCCCACGACTCGGGGACTCTGTGGAGCTCCCTGGGCACACATTTCAGAGGCTGTGGGGAGAAGGGGCTCTCACCTGGCCAGCAGAGCCACGGCATAGTGGTGGGTGTCAGCACATAGCAGCGTGTCCCAGCCACAATGGCTTTCCATTGCCACCACCACATCCTCGTGCTGCATTCGGCAGAGCAGGGACTTCAGGGTCTGCACTGCAAACCTGCGTGCACAGCAAAGGCCAGGTCATGCTGGGAGCACTGGCTCCTGGCCAGGGACATGGCAGGGACAGGAGGAGTGGGATGGAGCACCTGTTGGGGCTGGTGGCAAGGCCGTATTCCTCCTGGCATACCCCCTTCCAGAAGGCATCGACCTCCTCTGGCATATCCAGAGTGCTGAAGAACACTTGGGAGAGCAGATGCACAAAGAGGCGGGGGAAATGCACCGTCACCATATGTGGGACACAGGGCACCTGCAGGATCTTCCACATCACCACGGTTGCCTGCAAAGGACAAAGCCCCCCGTGAGAGTGCTCAGTGCCCAGGTGTCCGTGTGGCAGGGCCCGAGCTTGGCAGGGAGAGGCCCGGAGAGACGCAGCGGGAGCACGGGGCCTGCTGGGCCTGAAGCTGCCCCTGGGCCAGGTTTCAGGCCAGCGCCTGCAGCAGGGAGATCCAGTGGGGGAAGGGGGATGGAGAGGCAGCCTTGGGGCCAGCAAAGGCCAGTTAGAGAAACTCACAGCCAGGACAAAGACACCCATTTTGTCCGCATCGGCGGTGCACGTGCTGTGCTTGGGCCAGCTCCCCAGCACGTGCAGGAGTATCAGCAGCGCCGGCTCTGCAGTCCTGGGCGAGCACATGATGCTCTTCCACATGGTGAAAGCAGCTCTGTGGGGTTAGAGCTCTGTCTCAGGGGGGTCTCAGACACAGCAGCGGGGCCTGGGCAGCAGTGGGGAGCTGAGCTGGCTGCCAGCTCTGCCTCTGCCCAATGCCACTGGCCAGCAACAGCCAGGCAGCCCAGCCCTGTGGGGACAGGCCCCTGAGGGGCAGCGAGGGAGCATGGCAGCAGGCTCGGGGGCTGACATGCCAGGGCTGGCAAAGGGAGCAGCCAGAGGGCCCTGGAACTCTCTGTTGCTCAGGCCAGGCTACAACCTGTACAACCTGGGCCAGGCTGTACTGGTTGATGGGCTGGGGAGCCCTGAGCCCCTCTGGGCACGTGGGCCCCATACCTGTCACAGGACAGGGCCACACGCAGGAGCGTCACGACTACGTCAGCAGGCTGTGCTTCTGTCAGATCCAGCAGGCTCCTGTTCAGCCTGTGCTCAGCAAACTGATTGGCCAGGAGCCACTGGTGGATGTATCTGACCATGGCAGGCACCTGGAGAAGGCACGGGGAGACTTGGAAAGCTGCCAGAAGGAGGAATGTCCCCAGCTTCTCCAGACAAGTGCTTCCCTTGCCACCACGCTGCCATGGCCTCCAAGAGTTCCAGTGAGCAGCAGGCATGGCTTGGGCGAGCAAGCAATTCCTGGGAGGATCAAGCCTGGCCACAGGCTGCTTACTTGCTTTGGGTTGGAAAAGCCTTCCTCTACGAGCATATCCAGCAGAGCAGCACTGGTCTTGGTTTTGAAGATGTGCGAATAGGCTCTGAGCCCAGTGCTCATGGTGCTGGTCTCTTCCGCCCGAATTTTCTTGATGAATTTGCAAACCAGCTGTAGGAGAAGGGCAAGAAGCCAGGCATGTTGCAGGCAATGCTCCAAGCGCGGTGCCAGCAGGCCCAGCCCAGGTGGGGATGGCTGCAGGTACCTGCGCTGTTCTGCGGAAGAGGCCACGGGCGGGCTCCTGCTCTTGTGTGCGCTCCAGGGCTGCACCTGGCAAAGAGCGAGTGCAGGCAGAGCTGAGGGGCTGCGGGAGAGGCCGGAGAACACGGCCCAGCCCTGCACTGCCCAGGCAGGGAGAGCCCTGGGATGGCCCAGGGGATGGAGTACAGCCCCTGTGGGGCCCCGGCCCCTTTTCTGTCCTGTCCATGGGCATGGCCCGGGGATGGGATGGGATGGGATGGGATGGGATGGGATGGGATGGGATGGGATGGGATGGGATGGGATGGGATGGGATGCAAAGGCGCCAAGCTGGCTGCAGGCACAAAGCCTGTGGCTCAGTTCTACCACTCACCCTCTTGCGGCAGCTCAATTGGCAGCACCTCTTTGGTCTCCTGTGCTGGGGCAGCTGCAGGGCCTTCTTCCTCCTCTTTCCCCCAGGCCACCTTGGGCGCTCTCGGGGGTCTCTGCTCCATGTTAGTGGCTGGATTTGTGGCTACTTGCAGGAGAGATGCCTCAGAAAAGCTCCAAGTCAGCAAGTCCTGCAGTTGTGCCTGGAAGGCACCTTCAAGACAGAAGCCTCGGCAAGGCTACAGGACAGCAAATCCTGCACTCTGGTCTCCAGGGCTCCTGCCACAAGGACAGGAGACTCCTGACAACGATTGTGGTCGGGCCTCGAGGGCGCTGGTGGCAGGGATGGGAGATGCCTCTGGGGCACCAAGTCCCACGCCCTGCCCTCGAGAGCACCTGCAGAAGAGAAGTCTCGGCAAGGCCACGCGTCACCAAGTCCTGTGGCCTGGCCTCAAGCTCAGCTGCAGGAATAAGGCTTCGCAAAGGCTGCGGCTCAGACAGGAACGAGCGTGCTGTGCGAGGGCTCCTCACGGCACTGCTCTGTCCTGTTCTGCCCCGTTGTGTGCTCCCAGCAGCCGGGCAAGCTTCTATTTCCTACGTGTCACAAAGGGGCCTTGGTCACCGGGTTCCGTTCCATGGCACGGTGACTGTGCTGCAGCGTGCCACCCAGGGCCCTTGCACACACTGCCGCCTGCCCTGGGGCTCCCCCCAGCCCAGCCCAAGTGGCCCAGGCTGGAAGGAATCCCTGGCAGCAGGTGTCTAAGGCAACCCCACAGGATCTTTAGGAAGGGCTCAGAGCATCAGCAAACTGCCCGGCTCTGCGGGCTCATTCCTATCCCCATATCTTTCCCTGAGAGCATTTGAATTTCTAAATTAGAATCATTTGAAGGGAGAGGATTTCCATTTTCCATTTCAGAGAAGCCTTCTGCCTTCATTAGCAGACGCCTCTCTCTTCAAAGCAAGACAATTGTTTATCATCTTGCAGATCCGCACTTGCTGGGGAGCCCTGTTTTACACCAGGCACCTGGAGAACCATTCCCAGCAACTGGGAAATCCTAGCTGGTCCATCCACCCATAGATGAGGTCTCCAAATAATAAAGCCTCTTATTTGGCCTTATCATAAAGCAGAGCAATAGGGCTCAGGAGCTCAGTCCCTGGGTAGGGACCGGGTGCCCGAAGCTCGCTCGCTCATGCCAACGCCACGGGGCTGCCATCTAGCAAGCATGGTGGTAATCAGCTCTATAGTGATTGCAAGCTCTCAGGATTTCAGCTCTGCTTGCTAGGTAGTGGTGCCCTGGGCTGGAGGCTGCAGCAGACGGAGAGAGAGGAGAAGGAGAAGGCGCAGGCTGTTCCACGGAGATGGCTTTGTTTGGGGAGGTCCGTGAAGGGTGTCTGCTCTTCTTCTTTCTCCCCTAATGGGGTACAGTATGCTTCTTTTATAGGGTTGGAAAGGATCCAAGCTTGACCAATGGGTAAGGGGTTAACATGACATTGCCTTATAGGGTTACAGAGGTAGGTTAAGGGGTGGAGGACAGGAAAACAGGAATTTTCTTTTGCTGTTTCAGCATTCCTATTGTTCATATCCTCCATGGTGCTTTTCCTAAATCTATGGGGTTTACTACAACTCCACTTTCTGTTTTTACAAAAAAGGCGTTTGTTATAGTTCTTTTGAAACAGTGAACAAGGCACGAGAACATAGCTAACACAATAACAACTACAAGGAGAATCAACAACATTCCCTTAACAAGGATGCAGCCCATCCTGTTAATCCCCATTGCCCGAAAAGTTCATTGACCCAATCTGGGATTCTTTCTACTTTCAAGTCCTTCACGAAATCTTTCAGTTTCTGGATGTTCGCATGGATGGATTCCGAGCGTGAAGAAAGGTTGAAGCAGCACATCCCTTCGAAGTCTTCACAGCCGTGTCCATGGGCAAGCAGCGGGAAGTCGATTGCTGCTCGATTTTGGAGCGAAGCCTGTCTTGTGGTTTCTTCTTCCTTTAAGAGATCACTCAAGGCTGCAGATGTAGCGTTAGCTTGTTTACTGAGCCAGCACCCAAGGTGATTGATTTCACCGAGGGCTTTAGCTGCAGCTACCCAGGGTAAGAACAGGGAGACAGCAATCTTTTTTGGTTCGTTCCAATCGTATAATTTAGGATCACAATTTTCATCAGATTCAGTGTAGGACCTTTTTTGTCATTTTGATTCGCTTTCTTTTTTCCAATTATGTAACAGGGTGATGTTTGGTGTAAGGGTAGAAAGTTTTCCAAGGGTACAGGGACCTCCCTGGAGTCGGGAGGGGATCCCAGCCCATACTCTGTCACCACAGATGAGAAACATTCCCTTGGGTAATACTTTGGGATGGAGAGAGGACACAGAAATCACGCGAGCCGTGTAATTGCACCAATCGTGAGAGTTACAGGCTTTGTTAATTGGTGATATCTCTTTTCGATATGTGTTTTTGTTCTGGTCAATTTCTGGCCAATTGTTTTTTGGACATCTAAAGTAAACTTCGACGCAGTATGTGGCCTTGGAGGACCCCAACAGATCTAATTCTTGGGGTTCCTCTCGAGCATCTGGCAGAATTTTTGTCCACTCATCCCAAGTATCAACCACATTGGGTCTCTTACCTGTGGTGCGGAGGATCTCTGAGTTATAGACAGGCCAGTCATCTGCTACAAAGGGCATTCCTACTAGACATGTGGAAAGTGGATTATCAATGCTTCCCATGGACAAGCACATGTTGTCCTGTTTTAATGTTTTTGCTAAGGTTACCCAAACATTATGGCTGGGCTGTGGGCTAATCCAGCCGAAGGCACGCGGTATGGTGAAGAACATCCAGGCAGCAATGAGGACAGCAGCAACGGAGATATTTTTCATCTTTGGGCAGGAATAGGGCTTCTGATAGGGAATATAAGCAGAATTTGTTATCTTTATGATGAGAGTGTTTTCTGCCTTGTTCTTTTCTTGTTCCCCTCCTCCCCCCCTTTTTCTTTTAATTTCTAAGCTACACTATGGGAGGAGGAGTGGGTAGAGGGTTAAGGGGTTTTAAAAGGTTAGGGAGAGGGAATAACAGCGTTTTTTTTTTTTTTCTTTTTTCTTTCTTTAAATACAAAAAAAAAAAAAACAGTGTAACAACATATAGTTCAGAGAACACTTTTGTGTTAAGGCTATCTATGGTCTGATGCAGCAGACTGTTGTTTAGCTTTTCAGTTTTGTCTGCTGTCTTGTAATGGGGCGGTCTGTTCTTGTGTTTGTGGGTATTCGGCGACGTCTTCGTCTCCAGGCAGAGCTGGTTTGGTTTTGAGGTGGTCTTGTGTTTGCCTCAGGAGTGTTCTTGTCCCCGTTTGCAGGAGTAGTGTTCACAGTGCCTAAGTATGGCTTTATGTTTTTTCCTGGGTACCTCCTCGGACTGGATGGTAGTAGCACGCACGCATATCCTCTACCCCAGGTAATCAACTGGTGAGGCCCAGAAATTTGGTGTGTTTCAGGGTCCTTTACGAGCACAGGTGGTTTCTCAGTGAGCTTTGCTTGGGTGGTATTTGCAAAGTGGCGAAGTATTGGTGGGTCAGGCTCTGATGCTGTACAGTTCAGGAAGTTGATGACGTAGAGAGCCTTGCAAAGTCTTTCCACTGGAGATGTGATTCTCGTGTCTCTGTTCTGTTGATCAAGGACTCTTTTGAGGGTTTGATGTGTCCTTTCCACGATGGATTGTCCTGTGGGGTTTACAGGTATGCCGGTCTTGTGTGCTATCCCCCATTCATTGAAAAACTCCTTTAACTTGCGGGAAGTGTAGGCTGGTCCATTATCTGTTTTAATCTCTTTTGGTACACCCAGGGTGGCAAAAGCGAGGAGAAAGTGTTTTATTGTGTGAATGGTATTTTCTCCTGCATGTGATGATGCAAATACTGCTCCTGAAAATGTATCGACCGATACATGCACGTATTTTGATCTTCCAAAAGGTGCGAAGTGAGTTACATCTGTCTGCCACAGCTGGCAGATATTCAGACCTCGGGGATTGACTCCCATCCCCATGGATGGTATCTGATAGTTCTGACAGTTCGGACATGTAGCAACAATAGCCTTTGCCTGATCCTTTGAGAGCTTAAACATTCTCATAAGGGCAGGTATATTTTGATGAAAAAATGTGTGTGACAACTTTGCCTGGGCAAAGATGTTGGGAACATTAGCAGTTTCTGCTGCCATTGCTAATGCATCTGCTTTTCTGTTGCCTTCTGCAACAAAACCTGGGAGGTCTGTATGTGACCTCACATGCATTACATTGTAAG
Organism: Agelaius phoeniceus; assembly: GCF_051311805.1. Lineage (NCBI taxonomy): Eukaryota > Metazoa > Chordata > Aves > Passeriformes > Icteridae > Agelaius > Agelaius phoeniceus. The sequence continues at coordinate 831,951 of NC_135272.1, read as the reverse complement.
GTTGCTTTCTGTGGGAGATTAGGTATATTAATTTAGAGAGCAATTGGTACAACTTTGGATTAGAGACCTCTTTGAGAAGAGCATGTTCTGCTCTCATCGCTATCCCAGCAACATAAGCTGAATCTGTAACCAGATTGAAAGGCTCGTTTTTAAACTTTTCAAAGGCTCTGACAACAGCTGCTAATTCTGCGATCTGTGGAGATCCCTCCACTATTTGTATGTCAGAGTGCCAATCTTGTGTTTGGGGGTCTCTCCATGTAACCACCGACTTGTGGGAAGACCCTGAGCCATCTGTAAAGAGGGTTAGAGCCTTGAGAGGTTTTCTACTTTGGATTTGTTTTGGAATCAAATGGAAGGTTACATCAGGGTTAAAAAGTTTGTGTTTTGGGATCTTAACTGAAATTTGGCCCGTGTAGCTATCCAGGGCAAACTGGAGGCTTTCATTGGTCTGGATCAAATCCTCAAAGTCTGTAAGAGTTATTGGTAAGTATATGCATTCGAACTCACAACCTGAAAGAGAGCGAAGGCGAGTCCTTGCCTTTTTTATTAAATGTGCTATGACCTCCTGGTAGGTGGTGAGTGTCTTTGTGGGCTGGCTATTTGTAAAGACCCATTCCAGTATCAACAAAGGGTCTCGAAGCTGGGACTCCCATTGGAAAATCAGTCCATGGAATCGAGGTGCTTTTCCCAGGATGATGAACTGGAAAGGCAGGCTGGGCTCGAAGCGATGGGTTTTGCGTGAAGACAGGGCTTCCTGGACTTTGGTGATGGCACCTCTGGCTTCTTCTGTGAGAGTGCAGGGAGAGTCCAGGTCCTTAGGTCCACAAAGAAAGTTGAACAAGGGAGCAAGGTCCTCTGTTGTAATTCCTAGCAGTGGACGTACCCAGTTGATGGATCCGCAAAGGCTGTGTAAGTCCCTGAGGGTTTTTGGGTCGTCATTTATGGTGAGCTGCTGAGGTATGATGGTTCTTTCCCGGATCTGGACTCCAAGGTAAGTCCATGGCTTGGTGTACTGGATTTTGTCCTCACGAATCTCCATTCCTGCCTTTTCTATGGTTTCAATAGTCTTTTTAACTGTTTTGTCCAAGTAAGCTTTGTCTGAAGCACATACCAGGATGTCATCCATATAGTGATGGATGATAGCATCGGGGAATGATTTCCGAATGGGAGACAGGATGTGAGCCACGTACCACTGGCAAATAGTGGGCGAGATTTTCAGGCCTTGAGGAAGATAACGCCAATGATATCTTTTGAGCGGGGCCTCCTTGTTAAGAGAGGGAATGGAAAAGGCAAACCGTGGAGCATCCTCAGGGTGCAGAGGAATGCTGAAGAAACAGTCCTTAATGTCTATGATAGCAAGTGTCCAGTCTCTAGGCAGCATCGATGGGGAGGGCAAGCCAGGCTGGAGGGGGCCCATGTCCTCGATGACCTCGTTGATTCTGCGAAGGTCGTGGAGAAGCCTCCACCTGTTTGTCCCAGGCTTTGGTAGAACAAAGACTGGAGAGTTCATAGGGCTGTTGGACTCCACTATGTGGCCTTTTGCGAGCTGTTCTTCCACGAGGGTGTTTAGGGCGCGCAGTTTGGCTTTATTGAGGGGCCACTGTTCAATCCAGAGTGGCTTGTGACTTTTCCAGGTGAGACGAGGGGTTTCTGGCAGCGCGCTTAGCTCAGTGGCCCCGATTAGAAATCCTGAGTGGGAATACGTAGGGAAGCTCCCCACTGGGATAGAACGTCTCTGCCCCAAAGGGTGATGGGGGCCCTTACCACAAATGGACAAATGGTTGCCAGCTTGCCTTCAGGCCCTTCCACGAGGATGTTGTTCTTGCTTCTTATGGACACTGTAGCTCTGCCAATCCCTGAAACCATGCCTGCAACAGGTTGTAGATCCCAGTGTGCTGGCCATTCTGAGCGGGCGATGATGGTCACATCAGCACCAGTGTCCAGCATCCCTGGCAGGTGGGTCTTCTCACCTTTGCAGGTGAGGCCGCACTCGATGGTAGGCTTGGATGGTCCCATGACTTGTGCCCACATAGCTGTAGAGTTGAGAGGAATCTGTTCCCTGTGATCCTTTGGGAGTAAAAAGACTTGTGCTATTGGAGTTCCCTTTGAAAGAAAAAATGGTGAGTCTATGCAGTATACCTGGACGAGAATCTCTTGTCCTGGCTGCACTGTCAGCACTTCTGGAACAACAAAGATCTCCTTTGGGCTATTAAGAGAGTCACCTATAATTAAAATGTGCGAAGGACCACCTTTTGGCCCATATTTGCCTGTGGGAACACGGTGAACATTCTCATTATTAAAGTCAATGGACAAAGCAGTTACCAGTTGACAGTGGGTTCCCATCTGGGTTGCCCCGTGGGTTGGATCCTCTTCTTGTGGTCCGGAATGTCCTGGGTTGGTGCGGGGTTGGGTCTGGGTGGCCTTTGATTTGTTGTCAGCGCCCGGGGCTCGACCGGGCTGCGCAAGAAGTTTCCCGAATGCTGCTGGTAGCGCTGCTGAGTCTGGGGTCTTTGGTAATTGTTACGGTGGTATCGGGGGTGTGATCTCTCTGGGCAGTCCTTTATATAATGTCCAAGATCCCCACAGCGATAGCATTTAGCTTGGTCTTTAGAAGCTATTACTGCATATGCCCCAGAAACTCCTTCAGCAATACCCTTAGCAACTGCTCGGGCCACTGTATTTTCAGTGGACATGTGACGTGTACAGCATTCCAGCATTTGCTCTATGGTGGGGTCTGTGTCCATGGGTAGAGACCTCAAAATGGCTTTGCATTTTTCATTTGAGTTACACAAGGCAAGTTTACATAAGAGTTCCTTCTTTGCCTCTGTGCTCTCTATCTGTTTCTCCAGAGCATCTCTAAGTCTGTCCACAAATTTGATAAAACTTTCATCTGTCCCTTGTTTAATAGTAGAAAAATGCATTGTTGGCATTGACTCATCATCATGCACGAGAAGTAAAGAGGTTTTTGCTGCGAGAGCGATGTCCTGCAGTGCCTCTTTATTCAAGGTTTCCAATTGGTCTGCTGGTTTCTGTAAGTCACTTTCACCAGCTAGTTGAGCTACCGTAAAATTCGTCTTATTAGCATCCGCAGAATATGAATCTGATAATGTTTTTAAATGTCTTTTCCAATGCCTGTCCCATAACAAATATTCTGCTGGGGACAGGAGGCAGTGTGAAATATTTTTTACATTGTGGGGAAGTAAGACATGTGCTGAGAACATGGCTTCTAAGAAATTTCTAAAAATATGTGAGCTTCGCCCATGTTCTTTGGCTATATTTCTTAATTGCACTAGTTCCTTGTTCGAGTTAGCTTTCCACGTCTTTATAGCAGACTCGCCACCATTCCGTCCTTGCTTATATTCTACTGGGAAAGCATTAATTTTCTGTGCCAGCTCCCAGTCTCCAGCCTTTGTCGCTTCTAATTTAATAAGAACCCATGGATCCGTGTGGATCGTATCAGAATCAGATTCACTGCAAGAGCTCTGGTCCTCTGAGGAGGACTGAGGGGGGGTTGCTATCCGTGACTTATGCTTTTTTCGTTTAGAAGCGTTTTTCAAAGGTTTTAGTGGCTGGGGGGGGAGACATGGCATGACCTGGGTAGGGGGAGGCGCCAGTGGAGCTGGGATGGCAGCACAGCACACACAGGACAGGGTGGGGGGGGTAGCACTTTGGGGGGTGTCTGGGATTCCGTTCGGGTGGCATTGAGGGTGGGCGGGGGTTGGGGGGATGCATGGTGGGGGCAGGGGGGCTGGGCGGGGTGGGGGTGCGGGCATGGGGGGAGTGAGGGTGAGCAGGCAGTGGGACCGGTCCGGGGTGCCGCAGTTACGGGGTGGGTTGGTGGCACTGCGCTTGTGTGAGGTGTCCCTGCTGTGGCAGGCAGGGAGCAGGGGGAGGGGGCGGGGATGGACCCGGGCTCGGGAGCGGCGGGGGTGAGGCTCGGGGAGCCCTCGGGAGGGGCCGGGCCGGTCAGAGCCGGGGCAGGGGGAGCAGGGGCGGGGGGTGCGGCGACAGGAGGGACGGTGGGGGACACCAGCGTGGGGGTGGGGGGGGCCGCAGCGGAGGGGGGCAGAGCCGACGCAGGGGTGGAGGGGGTGGCAGAGGCAGGAAAAGGGACCCCCGGGACCGGAAGCAAGGAGGAAGCCGAGCCAGGGGTAGGGGGGATGTGTGGAATTACAGATAAGAGAGGATCCGCGGAGTTGGGCAGCGCAGGTTCCGCAGGGGTGGAGAATGTGGGAGGGGGAACTGTGGTGGGCAGCGTAACCTCTGCTTTAGGAGTAACGGAGGCGAGAGGGACTTTAGGACCGAAGGGGTGGTGTGAGATATGCAAGTGACATTCCTCTGAGTCCTTATCAATCTTGTTAGTATTTGAAGAGGAAGTGTCTGTTAAGCTCTGCAAGATTTTTTCTCTGTTAAATCTTTCAACGGTTTTAGTTATTATATGGAATAAAGGCAAATAGTTACAGAGAAATCCTGGTTTGTTTGGGAGATATATATTGTGTTCCCAATCATATCCCAAAACGAATTTTCAATGACTGCTTTCTTATCAGTATCAGGGTATTGCGAAATAATCCAAGTTACAAATTTTTTAAGGCTAGTTTTTGAGAGCTTGCCTTTGGAAAAGGAGAAGTTGTTAGCAGATAAGATTTCTAAAATAGTTGAATATATCTCTCTCTCGGTTTTACTTAGTTTTAATGTACTAAAAATTGTACCCATGTTAATGGTTAGCCCTTCCAGCAGAAAAAACGTGAAAAAAAAGAAAAAACCCGAAAAAAAAAAGTTTTAGAGCCCCGAAGTTATGCGCGCAATATTAGCTAATACTTACAGTTCCTGGGGTCCAAGATCTGTGGAAGGAGTCTGCTGCGTCAGTTCTTCTCGGAATTTTCTGCCGTTCAGATGTAAGTTTTGAGTGTCGAACTGACCCTCCTGGGGAAAGGATTTTCTAAAACGAAAAGTCCCTTCACAGAAGGAGCGGCTTCCCGAACAGGCAATCACAGAAAACCCCAGGGGGGCTTCGTTGCTCAACCGACGGATATCGCCTCTGGGGGGGTCCGAAGTCTGAAGTAGTTGGGACGCCACTTTAATAAAGCCTCTTATTTGGCCTTATCATAAAGCAGAGCAATAGGGCTCAGGAGCTCAGTCCCTGGGTAGGGACCGGGTGCCCGAAGCTGGCTCGCTCATGCCAAGGCCTCAGGGCTACCATCTAGCAAGCATGGTGATTATCAGCTCTATAGTGATTGCAAGGTCTCAGGATTTCAGCTCTGCTTGCTTGATAGCAGTGCCCTGGGCTGGAGGCTGCAGCAGACGGAGAGAGAGGAGAAGGAGAAGGCGCAGGCTGTTCCACGGAGATGGCTTTGTTTGGGGAGGTCCGTGAAGGGTGTCTGCTCTTCTTCTTTCTCCCCTAATGGGGTACAGTATGCTTCTTTTATAGGGTTGGAAAGGATCCAAGCTTGACCAATGGGTAAGGGGTTAACATGACATTGCCTTATAGGGTTACAGAGGTAGGTTAGGGGGTGGAGGACAGAAAAACAGGAATTTTCTTTTGCTGTTTCAGCATTCCTATTGTTCATATCCTCCATGGTGTTTTCCTAAATCTATGGGGTTTACTACAAGTTTCCCCAAAGAGCTCAAGAATTAGGGACATCTTCTGGATCCAGTGAACCAGTATCGCAAGAATAGCACCAGGAGACACTAAAGACGACATCACCGCTCAGCGCTGCTGGAAGTCCTGGCACAGCTGATGGTGGGCACAGTTCTTGTGGCTTCAGCCCTCTCCCTGCCTGTCCTGTAGACGCTCCCTCCCTCTAGCCCTCATACACTGCCCATCACCTTTTATTCTCTCCACTATTCCTCCCTTTTGATAGCTCTGCCCTCAGCCTGTCCATCACCATTTTCTCCCTCCACTTTCCCTCCCTGTTGACAGCTCCCTCCCTCCAGCCCTCAGACACTGCCCATCCCCTTTTTCCCTCCCAGCTCATCCCTTTGCTTTGCCTTCCATTAATGAACAGTTTGGCTTCTTTACTTTGCCTGCATCCCTGTGGAGCTGAAGCAAACCCAGGGCCCTGGGACACACAGGCCCCTGCTGCTGTTCTCTTCCAGGCCCTGTTTTGTGCACAGAGCCAGAGGAACGAGGGCAGGTCAGGCTGGAAAGGTCCCTGTGCTGAAGGTGAAGTTCCAGAGCACCGTGCACTTCCAGATCTTGCTGAGCACCTGGGAGTCCCTGGATTTTGGAAGAGGCAACCCGAATATGCTCTGAAGCCAGCTGTGAGGGATTCCATGGCAAGCATCCACGGAGGGCAAAGGAGCTTGGAATGCTGGAAGTTTTCAAGAATAGCTTCCTGAAAGCACAGCAGCGCTCCATCCTTGCACAGGATGAGGAAGAGGGCAGAAGCAGAGAGCATCTGGGCTTAGCAGGGAGCTCCGGCTGTGCCTAAGGGCAAATGAAGCAGCAGCACGGTGCCCGAGACTCGGACACGCGGCCGTGCCGGTGCCCGAAGCGCTGTCAGGCAGTGCCGGGATCCCGGCTGTGCTTCTGCTCCCCACAAGTGAGGAACAGCAGCCCCAGGCTCAGAGCCAGCCAGAAAGCCAACCAAGGGAGAGCAGAGGGAGGGCACCCTTCCAGTCTCTCTTGGACATGGCCACAAAACAGCCCCTGCAGCTTCTTCCTCCGTCTGTGTTAGGGCTGTGCTGGTGGCAGAGCCAGCCAAGCTGTGCTCTGCATTCAAAAGCCTGTTGGGAGTGGGCATGAAAAGCTCTGCGTGCACAGCAGAGAGACCTGGAAGGTGCTGGAAGAGCATCCTGCACGAAGAGGGTTCTGGTCCCTGGACGAGAACAGCCTGCTTTAGATGCCGTGAGCGCAGGTAGGAGTTGAGGCAGGTGAAGAGGCAGCGGGCAGCTTGTGTTTGTGGAGGGCCTGGGGCTGCACCTCTGAACCTGCACCTGGAAACTCACTTGGGGGAATACAGGCTAGAGCTGGAGTGCCTGTCCTGAAAGGACCTAAAGTCATTCAGCCTTACCACCAAAGGCCAAGGGCCGTTTGGCCACTTTCCCTTCCACAGCGCACGCTTGGGCAAGGGGCTGAGAGCAAGCAGCCTTTTTGCCCTCTTCCTGGTTGGCCTGAAGACACTCTGCACCGAGAGAAAGCTCCTGGACAGCCAGCTATCCAACAACAGTAATTTAATGTTCCTCTAGTGGATGAAGGGAAAGGAAGTGCTGGCAGAGGAGAGGTGTTCCCCGCAGGCTCAGGTGGCCCCAGCAGACGCAGCCTCCTGGATCAGTTCTCCGCAGCGCCACGGCAGGACACTCAGCCGCGGCCACACAGGAAAGGCCGCGACTGCCAGAGGCGGCGCAGTTGGTCTCGCATCTTCTGCAGTCGGGAGGAGGGAACGCTCTGTACAGCTAAAAGGATGTACAGAGCTTGAAGCGCCAGGCATGAGATGGCTGGGCTGGAGTCATCCGTCATGTCCTGAAGGGCTGCAGAGAGAGAAACAGAGGCACAGTCAGAGGCTGGATCTGCGCACAGCTGGGGAGAGCCTCCAGCCTCGTCCATGCCACAGCCTGGAGGAGGCAGCCTGGAGGAAGCAGGAGACAAGAAGGACGAGCTGGCAGCTGCTGGCCAGGAATGTCCTGCAGGCCCCTGCAAGGTGTCTGTGCTGTGGCCACGCTGCCCTTGGGGCGCGCAGGGAGCGGAGCCGTGGGCGGGCGGGCCAGGGAACGCAGGTGCCAGCGGCAGCCCCCGGCGGGAGCCCGCGGGCCTCACTCACCCCTGCAGATGATGCGGAACTCCGGCTGCTGCCCTGTCAGGTAGCGCCCGGCCATCCCTGGCGAACACAGAGCGTGTCCTGCCTTCAGAGCCACAGCTGCCGCACACGGCCGCTGCCAGCCCTGAGGCCACACGCCCTGCTGGCCCAGCAGGGCTCAGCCCGGGCCCCTGGTGCACGCTGCCGCCCGAGGGCACAGCTGCCAGAGGGCGGCAGCAGCAATGCCAAGGCCAGCGGGGGCTGCACTTGCCCGCGCCCGGATCCTGCTGCCGGGACAGACAGCAGGCGGGGCGGGGGCCGAGCTGCGGCGGGGCGGGGCGGGGCGGGGCGGGGCGGGAGCCGGGCTTGGGGCTCACCCATGAACCTGACGGCCGCCTCTCGCAGGGGCTCCTGTGCGTTCCGCAGGTACGGCAGGGCCTGGCGCAGGTGCTCGGCCGCTCGGCTCCTGTCCTCTGCCAGCTGCAGAGAGCGGCAGGGCACGGAGGGAAAGGGTTGATGCGGGCCCTGCCCCTGGGCCGGGCGCCCCCTACGGCCGGCACTACTCGCCCCCCGCCCACGGAGCCCTGAGGCCCGGCCAGCAGCCGCAGGCGCCGGGGCAGGCGGCTTCTGCAGGCATCGGGCTGGGCATTGCAGCCTGTCCTTACCAAGCACTCGGCAAATCTCCACATCTGATCCGTCTTCAGCAGCTGCTTGAGATCCTTCCTCTTCAGGAACCTAACTGCAGAAAGCAGTGTTTCCCGGGAGGCCTGCAGAGCAGCAGAAACCCAGAGATGGCACCGCAGCCCAGGGCACAGGACCCGCATCTCTGTGCCAAGGCCAGGAGGAGGCTGGAGCCCCTCAGGTGCCAGGGGCTGGGGAGACAGCTGAGCCCCCTCCCATGGGGACAGCCAGGAGGCCTCACCTGTGCCACACGCCCGTTCTCATCGTGGCAGTGGAAGAAGAGTGGGAGCAGGCTCTGGCTCACATGCTTCTTCAGGGCCTTTTCTCCTTTTGCCACTACCAGCGTGATCACGTCTTGGAAGAGGCCAATGGAGAGCAGCCGCACAAGGCTCTTGTCCTGTTGGAAAGGAAGCAAAAGCCCTCCCCATCAGCTGCTCCAGGCCCCCCTGTGCCCAGGTCCAAGGCGCCACCCGAGTGCCCGTGGCTGGGGGCACAGAGCCTCACATTGTCAAAGAGGTGCCAGAGCGCCTCAGCCAGCTGCAGGGCCATGGGGCTTGCTATTGCCAGGTCTTTCTGCAGCGGCAGGAAGCTGAGCACAACGAGGCTCATCTCAACGATGTCTTCATCTCTATCCCACAGTAGCTTCCCAAGGCTTTCAGTCAGGCTGTACATGCTTGGATCCTGTGTGCAAAACAAGGCTGGGCAACCCCACGCTGCTGCTGCTGCAGGGCTCAGAGGCCGAAGGCCTGTCCCGAAGCACTCAGGCAGCTGAACAGCGACCCTGGAGAGCTGGGAGCAGCTGGCACAGCTGCCAAAGCCCAGCTAAGCCCAAGGGGCTGCTTGCCCCAGCCCCACGCTGGCAGCACAGCTTCAGCTGCTGCCTCCTTCTCACCATCGAGGTGAGCCCCACGAGGCCTCGCAGCGCCACGCGACGCATCTGCCTGGACTCGCTCTGCAGGTGCCTTGTCAAGATCTCCAGGACTTTTTCACCACATTGGCTCAAGTCCAGGCAATCCAGGACCTGAAAGGCACAGAGCAGGCACAGAGGTGCCCAGCTGGCAGGAGCTCAGAAGGGCACAGGGCCGAGCCAAGGCAGCAGCAAAGGGCTTGGTGCAGCGTCCCAGGCAGCTGCGGCTACGAGAGGGCAGAGGGCTGGGAGGCAGCTCAGCCAGGCAGCGCTGGCCATGGGGCTCACCTCCACCAGGAAGGCCAGGGCGGGCAGTTCCCAGTCTGAAATGCCTTGGCTGAGCAGGTCAAAGAGGCGGGATGCCATGTCGCAACACCAGATGATGGAGACATGGCGCATCTCCCTGGCAGGGAGAAAAAGGCACCATTGCTCCTGGGCCGGCCGGGCAAAGCTCTCCCAGGGCTGACTGGCAGAGCTCTGGTCTCCTGCCGAGCACCCCGGGGGCGCTTTGGGAGGCGGCCATTCCCAGGCACCCTCCTGTGCCGGCCTTTTCCAGTCTGCTCATCCCTCCCTCGGTGACAAGGCCCTGCCGCCCATGACCACGGGGACTGTGTGGGGCGTTGCGGGCACAAAGGAGAGGGGCGGTGGGGAGAACGAGGTCTCACCTGGCCAGCAGACCCACTGCGCAGTGGTGGGTGTCGGCACAGAGCAGCGTGTCCCAGGCGCGCTTGCGTTCCATGGACAGCACCGCGTGCTCATAGCGCATTTGGCAGAGCAGGGCCTTCAGGGTCTGCAGGGCAAAGCTGTGTGCAAAGCAAAGGCCAGGTCACGCTGGGAGCCCCGGCTCCTGCCCTGGGGGCATGGGAGGCATGGGGAGGCTGGGAGGACTGGCATGGGGCACCTGTTGGGCTTGGCGGAGAGGCCGTGTTGCTCCTGGCATCCCTTCCAGAAGGTCTCAACCTCTTCTGGCATCTCCTGCATGCTGATGTACGCTTGGAAGAGCAGACTCAGAAAGAGACTGGGGAAATACTCCAGCACGACAGGCGAGCGCCAGGCCAGATTGAAGACTCTCCACAGCGCCACGGTTGCCTGCAAGAAATAAAAGAGCCAGAGACAAGGCTCAGTGGCCAAGACATGCACATGGCAGGGCCCGAGCATGCCAGGGAGAGGCTGGGGGAGACAAGGGGGGGAAACAGCCGGCCTGGTGCCCCTGAAGCCTGCCCCTAAGGCAGGATTCAGCGCGGTCTCTGAGGCAGAAGGATGCAGCTGGCGGGAGGACAGAGAGCTGGCTGCTGGAGTGCTGGCCTAGGGGCTGGCAAAGGCCAGCTCCAGAAACTCACAGCCAGGGCAAAGACTCCTGCGTCGTCCCCATCGGAGGTGGACACGCTGCTCACTGGCCAGGCGCTCAGCACATTGAGGAGTAGCTGCAGCGCCGGCTCCGCAGTCCTGTTCGAGGACATGATGGTTGCCCACATGGTGGCGGCAGCTCTGTGGGGTCAGAGCTCTGTGTCAGGGCTGTCTCGGCCACAGCGCCGTGGCCTGGGCAGCTGCAGGGGCCCGCACTGGCCCTGAGCCCTGCCTCTGCCCACTGCCCCTGGCCGGCAGCGGCCAGCCAGCCCACGTGGGTACAGGGGCCCTGAGGGGCAGGGAGGGAGCATGGCAGCAGGCTCAGGAGCTGCCATGGCAGCACTGGAAAACAGAGGAGCCAGAGGATCCTGCAACTCCCTGCCTGTCTGGCAGTCAGCAGGGACAGGCTCTACAGGGTGACGGGCCGGTGAAGCCCAAGCCCTCAAGGCACGTGGGGCTGCCCCACCTGTCACACGATGGGGCCCAGCGCAAGAGGGTGATCAGCACATCACTGGGGTATTCCTCGGTCAGCTCCAGAAGGGCTTTGTCCAGCCTGTGCCCAGCAGCCTCATTGGCCGTGAGCCACTGGTGGATGTCCCTCACCATGGCGGGCACCTGCAGAAGGCACGGGCAGACTGGCAGAGGTGCCAGAGCAGCAACTTCCCCTGAGAAGTGCTTCCCTTCCAAACGCATCAGGCCGGGCCTCAAAGGCCGAGGGAGGCCGGCAGAGCCGGCTCGAGGCGCCGCACCACTGCTGGGGCCAATGAGCCCTTGCCCCAGGCTGCTTACTTGCGCTGGATTGGAGACACCCTTCTCCACAAGCAAATCCAGCATGGCAGCACCGGTCTCGGCATCGAGGAACGGAAGGTTCTCCAAGATGCCCGTGCTCGCACCGGCGGTCTCTTCCTGCCAAAGGCACGTGATGAATTCACAGAGGGTCCGCAGGAGAAGGGCAGCAAGGGAGGGAGAATCCATGGAGCGCTCCAAGCCTGCTGCTTGGCTGAGCAGTGCCAGCAGGCCCAGCCCAGGTGGGGATGGCCGCAGGTACCTGCGCCGTTCTGCCGAAGCGGCCATGGGTGGCTTCCTGTTCCTCTGTCGGGTCCTTGGCTGCATCTGGCAAAGAGCAAGTGCAGCCAGAGCTGAGGGGCTGCGGGAGAGGACAGAGAACACAGCCCAGCCCTGCACCGCCCAGGCTGGGAGAGCCTCAGGATGCCCCGGGCGATGGAGCACAGCTGCCAGGTGCTCCAGCCCAGCTTCTGTCCTATCCATGGACAGGACAGGACAGGGATGGGATGGGATGGGATGGGATGGGATGGGATGGGATGGGATGGGATGGGATGGGATGGCATGGCATGGCATGGCATGGCATGGCATGGCATGGCATGGCATGGCATGGCATGGAATGGGATGGGGCCAGGCCGGCTGCAGGCACCGGCCCTGCGGCCCGGCTCTGCCACTCACCGTCCTGCAGCGGCTGCAACTGCTCCGGCTCTGCAGGCTGCTGCGCTGGGGCAGCTGCAGGGCCTTTGCTTTTCTTGCCCCGCAGCCCCTTGAACAGGCTGAGCACTCTGCCTGCCATCCCGCTCTCTGACCTCGAGGGCACTTTCAAATGCCTCGGCCAAGGCCAGAGTCAGCGAATGCTGCAGTTGTGCCTTGCGGGCACCTGCAACAGAGGAGCCTCAGGAAGGCTACAGGACAGCAAGTCCTGCACTCGAGGTCTCCTGTCACAATGACAGGAGATTCCTGGTGAATGATGGAGGTCACCAAGTCCTACAGCCTGGCCACGAGGGCACCAGCCGCAGGGATGGGAGATGACTCGGAAAAGCTCCAAGTCACCGAATCCCGAGGTCTGGCTGTGAGGCCAGCCACAGGAGGAACGCCTCGGAAGAGCTCCGGGTCAGCAACCAACGAGCCGGCTGTGTGGGGACACCTCACAGCACTGCTCTGTCACCTCCTGTCCCGTCGCGTGCACCGAGCACTGTGGCGTGGCTGCGCCGTGCCAGCCCCTATGTCAGCGTGTGTCACAAAGGGCTGCTCAGACACGCTGTCCCTTTCGGTTCCACAGTCACCCCGCTGCACCGTGTCACAAAGGGACATGCTGCCACGTGCCCCAGGGCCACCCCCTCCCCACCCTAGGTGCCCCCACTTGGAAGGAATCCATTGCCCCAAGTGTCTAACACAGCCCTGGACACACCACGACCCGCCAAGTGCTCGGGGAAGGGCTCTCCACGGTGCCCACACAGCCCAGCTCGGTGCCGACCCTGGAGCAGAGCAGCTTCCAGCAAGCAAGAGGCAAACGCCTCTTGCCAAGAGTTCAAACACAGCAGATAGGGAAGATGGCATCAATGTGTGCATAAAGGCCTTTGAATTCACAGCTCTCTGAGAGGCATTTGGGGCTCTCGGCTGGACAGAGATGATCCCTCTCTGTCCTGTGCTCAGAAGGGGGGAACACACCCTGCCGCCACTGGTGCTTGGCTTGCTCTCTGCAGACCAAGGCAGATGCCAAAGCTGCTCCTCACAGCCTTCTCCCTTCCCACGCCCCTCTGCCAAGTGCAAGGAGCCTCAAGGACAAACGGGGGGCAGGGAGCCAAAGGGAGACAGCTGCACCTACCTCACTGGGGGCTCCTGGGGAAGCACTTTGCTTGAGAAGCAAGCCCCTCTCTTCCAAAGGCATTTCCCCAAATGTCTCCATTTCCCCAAATATGTCCATTTCCCGGCCAACACCAACACACAGTTAGGAAACCCTGGCAAGGCTGAATTACTTCTGCACCTTGTAGCACAGGCACTGCAGCTTGAGCTCATCTTCCTTCTCCCGAGTCTGTTTCCTCGTGTCCCTTGTGGCGTGCAGCCCCAAGCCCCCTAGAAACAAGAGGGGTCCGCTGCCCGTTCAAGTGCCTGAACTCCTGCCTGCGCTCACGGCAGCAAAACCAGGCTGTTCCCAGCCAGGGAGCGGAGCCCTGTTCCCGCAGGAGGCTCTCATGAGCCCCTTCCCCACTGTGCACGCAGCACTTCTGCCTGCCTGCCCAGAACGCTGTTGGCACAGCAGAGCACAAGCTGGCCGGCTCTGGGCTCAGCACAGCCCAGACACAGGCGCAGGAAGACACAGCGGCTGTTTTGCAGCCGTGCCCCAGAGGGACAGGAAGGGGCCCCTGCCTCTGGTCTCACTTGGTTGGGTTTCTGGCTGGGTCTGAGGCAGGGGCTGCCTGATTCCCCGCTTCTGGGGAGACCAGAGCTGCCGGAAGCGCGCCCAGTGTGCAGGCACTGCCTGACAGTGCTGCGGCCGCTGGGACGGTCGCGCTCCCGAGTCACAGCCACTCTGTGTGACCGCGGTCACAAGGGTTTGCAGGATGAAGAAGAGACGAGAATGTTGACTCCATGATCAGAAGGCTTGATTTATTATTTTATGATATATGTTACATTAAGACTATACTAGAAAGAAAAAGAAAGGAAAAGGTTTCTTCAGAAGCTAGCTAAGCTAAGAATAGACAAGAATGAATAACAAAGATCTGTGTCTCAGACAGAGAGCAAGAGCCAGCTCTGCCATGAGTGGTCAGTAAATCCAAGCATCCACAGGAGACCAATCCCAGGTCTACCTGTTGCATTCCACAGCAGCAGATAACCATTGTTTACTTTGGTTGCTGAAACTGCAGCTTCTCACAAGGAAAAATCCTTAGAAAGGATTTTTCAGGAACGATGTCTGCGACAGAGAACCTATGTTGCTAGGTCTACAGGTATCTCCAGGCTGTTTGATCTTGAATCTAAGAAATGCCATAATTCAGGCTAAAAGTTGACTAAAATTGTTTTGAGTGTTGAAATCGTATGTTAAAAAAAAAAAAAAAACCAAAAACAAGTGCTACCATCTAAAACTCAAAGTATTCTTTCCTTCTATGCACTAAATAGTTGAGCAGGAAAGTAAGTCTAGTAATAGTCTCCATAGAAGGGAAGGTTATGTTCCCATGATTTCTGAACCCTTTAGGCAGTGAAAACACTGATAAAATTAGGATACTAATATCCTTCCCATCAGGATGCATATGAATGTGTGAATTATTACAGTGCAGCAGTAGTGCATTGAACTATTCTAAGAAGGTTTTGATTATTGATACTTAAAGCTACTTTGTTTCACCAAGCATATGTCAAATATGCTGCCAAATAACTTTTCATTAATAGCTCTTGGTAATCTTTGGTTAAATATACATGCAAATATCTGTTCTCTAAAAAGTTAAGAATAACTTAAGGCAAATAATTAATATTATTACCTGAATGTTTAAATCACTTGATCTGAGCAGTATACCTATAAGAATCATTTGTTCCTTTCTGTATATTAATACAGGCCAGCTTTACTTTATCACAGAGCCCATCCACTGGAATTCTGCCATCAACTCCAGGAGCAGGTAGATGTCCTGTCAAAATTTCTGTTCTCTTTTCTTACTGTTTTCTTTATACAGAAAAATCATCACTGTTCAAGCTACATCAGTTCCTTGCTAGTTTATGAAGAGGTGGTGTATTTGTTAGCTTTTCAAAAGGTGTGTGGGTATGAGTAGGAAATAATTATTTCTTCTGAGACTGAGTTTCAAGCAGCTTTTCTTGTTCCCTGTTCCAAATGTGGTGTTGAACTGAGCACAGAGGTGGTTGTAATTGAGTGAAGAAGCTGAGATTGATGGATTGCCTTCCATCTTCACAAGGTTTGATATCTTGTGTATCAACTGGTGGCTTCTTGCTAAGCTTTATTGTGTTGGCCTGTTCCTATTTGGCAACTGTATTAAGCTATTGGTGTTTTGAAGTTGAAGAGAACACTAGGTTGCTAGTCATAAAAACTTCCTAGTGTGTTTGCAGATGTGAAGTTAGGATTGACTTACTTGTTCTGTCTGTGAGTAAATCCCCATCACACTCTTCCACATCCAAGTGAAATGCTTGACACTGAATGTATTCTTTTCTAATAAACCTCTGTCTTGCAAAAAAAATCTGTTCAGCAATATCATTTCAATTGAACAGCTTCTTCAAGCATGTTCAGCCCTGCAAGTACTGGGCAGCCTAAGAAGACTACTCTATCTCCTGCTCAGCTGGATCCTTTTGATACTCAAGGTGATTCCCTTCCTTCAGAAGATCAACTTGATGACACATGGGTAACTGTATTTGGGTAAGTTGATTTCCAAAGTATTGGAAAAACCTGGGTGAAGTCTTTAGAGCATACCAGAAAAATCCTTGGGGGCATTGATGTTGTCTGGCATTGGTATGTGCTGCAAGTACAGCTATGGTTAAAGCAAGCAAACACATACATTTCAGTTAGCCACCTTAAATTGAGCTACACATGATTTTTTCTAGTTAGAAAGGCACCATTCTGCTGTTGGGGTGTGTGCTAAAGTGCCTAGAAGGTGGTATTTCTCAAGTCACTGCTTCTGAAATTACAGTGCTCTCTTCTGCATTTCTGTAAATGCTTCATAGGGTTGTATCTTAACACCTGAATTCTTAAACCACTCAATTTTATGAGTACTTTTTTCTGTCTTTCAGATTTCCTCAAGCATCAGCTTCCTATATTCTACTACAGTTTGCTCAGTATGGAAACATATTCAAGCATGTGGTATGTCTTAGTTTGACACTTATGTCAGAAAACATTGTGAATTAAGCATTTTAAAAACTACATTTCACAATTTTCGCTTGATCTCATTCAGATGTCCAACAAAGGAAACTGGATGCATATTCGATATCAGTCTAAGCTTCAAGCCCGGAAAGCCTTAAGCAAAGATGGAAAAGTTTTTGGTGAATCTATCATGATTGGTGTCAAGCCTTGTATAGAAAAAGTAAGTTAATAGTTGCTTTTAGTTCAAAGGCACTCTGCTTTTGGCCTTGCTTTTTATTTTCCCTGATGTGTTTAATTTTTTTTCTTTTGGAATTGCAAACTGTAGGTTGTTCATCTCAATAGATATAGTCTGTTACACATTCACATCAGTTTTTTCTTAAATACATGCCCACACTTCCTGCTGAGAAAGACCATGATGAGCACTCTCTGTGCTCTTGGGAAGTTACAATGCACACAATTCTATTGCTGTACGAGATGAGGAAGTGAAACCATCATATAAAACACAACTCACATAAGTTTCCTGACTGGAATTTAGGGCCTGCAGTAGATACCTAATGGCAGATTAAGACTGTGGCTGCTCCTAATTGTATCTCTCTATTTTTTATGTGACTATGTGCTTCTGGCTCTTGAATTTATCTTAGTACTTTGGATTGAAAATTTGTTAGCGAGGAAATCCCAATCGTGTTCTCCCACCTGCCCCTGTAAAAACATGTCACTCTCTTGTAAGCTGTCTTGTAGTCTTAATATTAACATGAGTTATTAATGTCTAGGTATTGGCAATATCCTGACCTTTAACACTTGCAGCCCTTTGCACTTGGTACCGTACATTAGCTTAAGAAAATAACAGTCATTCCTCAGTCATTCTGCACAGATTATTTTTTTTGGTCTCCTTTAAGGATATATGATACTAAAGAGTAATGTAAGCTTTCTAATGTAAACTATTCTGAGAAGGCAGCCTTAGAAACTGAGCTTGCAATTCCTGAAGTTTTAGCAGACTGAAACATTTCTTACACTCAATAAAAAGGTGTGCCCCTACCCAAGCCGTTCTATTCCCTGGGCCACGCAGGCTCTGCTCCAGGCTCCTGTGGGCCCGAGCCGGGTGCCCATGGAGCCCTGGCCCAGTCGGTGCCACACGGTGATTTTGTCAGTGGAAATGTTCATTGGCAAGTGAATGGAAAAGAGGTTTGGCAAAGGGAGGATTTGAATGGTTGTTTTTACAAACTCAATCCTAACAAATCCATCTAGGATTGGTTAAAACCCATGCGGACTATCAGATTTTACAAATATCATAGAATGATCAAGTGGAGCAGCTGACAAAAGTCAGAAAGATAAAAATTGATCCACAGCACACAATTTGATCAATGGTTACATTGTGAAATAGGGCACAATGGAAATTGTTTTTTGCGGCACAAACCTGAGGCTGGCAATTGCCCTGAAAGATGTGGAACAGTATTCTCAGTGCCCAGTGCCCACACAGTGTTCCCAGTGCCAGCTGAGGCTTAAACAAAACCATCCAGACCTGACATGACCCCTACATGTCAAAAGTAACAAAACACTCTGGTCAACTGATAAGAAACTAAATAAGCTAAGCTGCAACCTGGGGTGTAACAGCTCTATACTTTTACCATCAATGTTTTTGGCTGAAGTATCAGTGAACGAGACATCTCCAGGTTCAGAGTTGGCAGTAAATGCAGGGTTATTTATTATAGGGTTAGCTTTTGTAACGTTAACGTGCCTGGAGTGGGGAGAGGGATGAGCGTGTGTTCTTCCCCACCCTCCTCCACCTTTTGTTGTTTCCCACAGGTGTTCAGTGGGGTTTCCTCCAATAGATTGTTCAGCAGAGGGAGTGAGACTACTTTTAAAATGTTTTGCAAGAGCTGCAGTCCGTGAATTAAGCATTTGAGTTGCTTTTATTCCAGGGTTTTAGCAGGCTTTTGCTTCTCATCCTGGAGCAGTTCACCTTAGCAGCTTGCTCCTTTTATTCCACTGACTTGCCTTTTGGACATGATCAAGTTCTGCAGCAAGCAATGCCACTGCCTAGATCCTTTCTTAACAACCAATCACTTTTTTAATAACCAATCATCTTTTCAGTAGCTAATTTCCCCTTATCCTTTTTTTTTATTTTCATCAAGTCCACCCCAGGTGTAGGGAGGCGACTACTAAATTAACCGAGGAAGAATAACAAAATATTTTCCCCCGAAGTTTTCCTATAGCCCCCACAGAGGAAGCTGCATGATAAATACCTAGGCCTGCATAGGGACAACACCATCTCCACAAGGCAGCCGCTACAGAATTGGCCTCAGGACTAAAACTGCCAATTCTAGTTCTCCACAACAAACCACAGACTGGTGGAGTTGCAGAATTGGTTTCAGGACTGAAAGCTGCCAATTCTGGCTTTTAACAACAAAACACAAAAAGCACAGGGGCATGGGTCCCCTCCAAACAGGAGCTTGTCAGCTCTGCACAAAACCCCACATAGACAAAGGAATTAAATCCCTAAACCCATTGACCACAATATCCACAATTCCTTCAGAGAAAGATGCTGTCAAACTTCCAAGCCTACCGAATAAACTACAATTCCCACAACCCCTTGAATAATTGAAGATATTTTTGACAATTCTCCCACCTTAGGGAGAAAATTTCAGGTGGATGGAGAGGCCCCTGTCTTTACTAGGAAACACACCTCCTCTCCATCTGAACCCACTTTAAAAGTTAACAAGGGCTCTGGTGTGGTGTGTCCCTGCTACAATGGGAGCCCCTGACACATCTAATAATCCATCTCCATTATCCCCTGGACTTCCTCCTCCTGAGGGTCCAGCTGTTTTTGTGAACATTCCCACTTCCAGTGTCCCTCTGCCCAGCAGATAGCACACTGATTCTTTCCCAGCTGCTGTTTGGCTTGGCTCTCCCCTGCTGAGGAGGGAATGCTTCTGCCACTTCCCTGTAGCCGACCCTGTCCCTTCTATTATGGGGAACCACTTGGGTCCTGGGGCCCTCGGGGCTGTAAAAATTCTGCCATCACCTTTGTCCTTGCTTTCTCCTTTTCAGCATCCCTTTTTACATACACTTGCTGTATCTTTCTAAGCAGTTCATCCAGGGACATATTCCGCCCTTCCTCTAGTCCTCCCTGATAGTGCCGGTGGGTGCTCATTTTCTGCAGCTCAAAGCCATTCGTCTTTCCAGTGAACCAAACAAAATCCTTCAAAGAAAATCCTAATCTTCCACCAACAATCTGCATTTCCTGGATTTTCTTTCCTCCTTGTTCTCCCTCTCTTTATTACACACCTTATACCACAGCCAGTCCTTGTCCTGCCAAAGTGTCCAAACGTGGCCCCCAGGTCGTGATTCTCCCGCAGGGAACAAGAAGGCAGAGCTGTACTTTATTGGCCACTAAGTTATCTCTACCGGGGGAGGACTGACCTTTTTGGAATCTACTCATTTGTTCAGTTTCCTTTTGTAACACTGACTGGACTTTCATTCCATGAGGGCTTTTATTCCTTTAGAATTATGGTATTCTCATCCCTTCACAGAAAAACATTTGCAAACCAATGGATGGCCATTTTTTTTTGCTTCTGTGTTAGGTTTTCTAAAGTGACTCTCAGTGGTTGACATTAAGGCAAAGGAGTTACTGCTTTGAGTTGGAAGCAACCTTGAAAACCTTTCACGTTGTTATAAATGAATGAGGAGATAGTTGGCTCTCACAATTAAGAGATGAATATTATGTGTACGGTAAGAGAATTTTTATAGCTGTACAGTTATGTTATTTTTGCATGTTCTCTCCATAGTACTCTTTCCCTTCCCCCCTTATTGCTGTCACTAGTGGGGCATTTAGAGGAGGGAGAGCTTGTTACCAGGAGGCAGAGCATGGCAACACCTGACCTCCACTCAAAATGTAAGAAAGTGACTTCCACCATTGGATAGCAGGGAAAGAGTTGACTGACAAAAGTTTGAGAGGGGCTAAGGGTATAAAAGGCAGAGCATCCATTTTGTAGATGAGCACGTGGCTTTTGATGGAGACTCGCAGTCTTGTAATTTTTCCTTAATCGCTCTTTGTTGTATTTTTGTTAAGGTTTAATAAACCTTTGAAATTTTAAAAGTGAGCCTTGTTTCTCACAATGTTCTTAGGGCATCTCAATTAATTTGGGAAGTATGAAGTTTTTTTGAACTACTCGAGCGAGTTGAGCAATGAGAGGTAAAGCTTTCCTGAAGCGAGGATTCTTTAATGCCAGATTCTTCTATGTTTTCAAGGTAAAGATGTTTTTGTCCTGCGGCAAATGACTTCAATGAGAAAATAATTCCAGCACGGAGTAAGAGCTTTGGACAGAGACCAAGTGTTGGCAGCAGTTGCTCCAGGTGCTCTGGCCATCAGCCCCCAATGCAGGTGGGCTGTGGCTCCCTGTGGCACAGAAACCCCCCGGGGGCACAGGTCTCTGGGGCAGGAGACGGGCACCAGCGCTGCCAGGGCTCGGGGGTGGCAGCTCTGCTTGGGCGGGGACTCTGCCACAGCTGCTGCTGTCAGCGCTGCCCGGGCCCCAGGGCTCAGAGCAGCATTCGTGCCCAGGCCCACACATTCCTTGTGCATGTCACACCCGCGGGTTTAGGATGGCCACGGGCCGGGACGTGTCCCAAGGAGGCCGTGCCAGCTTCCCTGGAAGGCCCCGTGCCCTTCCCGGCGCGGCTGCGTCGGCAGCCCTGGGGGCTCCTTCTGCTGCCCTGAGCCCGCAGAGCAGGGCAGCATTTGCTGATGCTCTGAGCTTTTCCTAAAGATCCTGTGGGGCTTCCTTAGACACCTGGGGCCAGGCATTCCTTCCAGCCTGGGCCACTTTGGCTGGGCTGGGGGCGGCCCCAGGGCAGGTGGCAGTGTGTGTAAGAGGCCCTGGCTGGCACGCTGCAGCACGGTCACCGTGCCATGGAATGGGACACAGTGTCCAAGGGCCTTTTGTGTGTCGTGTGGTGACAAAGGAGCTGGCGGTGACAAGAGCGGGCCACAGTGCTTGGAGCACGCAACGGGACAGGACGGGACAGAGCGGTGCCGTGAGGAGCCCCCGCACAGCGCGCTTGTTCGTGTCCCACACGGAGCTTTTCTGAGGTGTTGTTCCTGAAGCTGACCTCTTGGCAGGGCTGCAGGCCTTGGTGGCCCGTCGCCTTCCAGAGGCATTTGTCTTGCAATTAGCCATTATTCCAATCAGTGACATGGAGCAGTGACTCCTGACAGTGCCCAAGCTGGCCTTGGTGGAGGAGCAGGAAGAAGAGCCTGAACCTGACGCAGCACTGGTGACCGAGGAGGTTGTGCCGATCCAGGTGCTGCAGAAGGGTGAGGGGCAGACCTTGGCCACAGTCTGGTGCCTGCAGCCAGATTAGCACCATTAACACCTATTGACACCCATCCCATCCCCTAGGGACATTCCCATGGACAGGATGGAACAGGGATGAAAAAGTTAGGCAGCAGAGTCCCCCGAGAGTGCCAAGGTAGCCTGGGTGGAGGAGCAGGAAGAAGAGCCTGAACCTGACCCAGCAGTGGAGACTGAAGAGGTGGTGCCATTGAGCCACTGCAGGAGAGTGAATGGCAGAGCTGGGCCAAAGTGCTGATGGCTGTAGCCAGCTTGGTCCTATCCCATCCCATCCCATCCCATCCCATCCCTGGTTGTCAAAGTTTGTATTTGAAAGAGTTTGGACTTGAAGGTCCGAGGTTGGATTTGGTGGTGAACAGTTGGACTTATTGGTCAAAATTTGGATTTGATGGTCCAGGGTTGCATTTGGTGGCAACACTGGAATACCATGGAATAACAGCATTCTAGGGGTTGGGAGTTTAGAGTCATTTGCTTCCCCTCACAACTTCCCATCAACACTGGCAATCCATGGAATAACAGCATTCCGGGCACGGGGAATTTGGAATTCTCCTGTTCCCCTCACAAATTCCCATGGAATCATGTCATTCTGGGCATTGGGAATTTATAAAAATGGCACCTTTGGTGCTCCAAAACGGACACATGTGTGATGGCATTGGATACTACAGGTGGGAAGGAAAACTGGGAATGGCTCCGGCAGCTCCACAATCTCCACCAAGCTCAGCATCCTGTCCCAAGAACTCTACAACTCAGGACTGCACCAAAAAACATGGAAAAATCAAGGCACTCAGGCGCACATTGGAAACAAAGTGTAACTGTTCATACTTTGCTTGCTTTTTATATTTTTAAGAGAATTTCCCTTGTTTTTTACTTTTTTCCCTGCTTTCCCCTTTTTTTTTCTTTCTCTTCACCCTTTTTTAAAATTTTCAACATCTTTTAATTTTCAACCCTAAAAATTCCCAGCAACTCAAGGGAAGAAACCAAACAACCCATGAAACCAAAGCAGTTTTTATCTCCAGGATAACACATAGCAAAATAAAGTTTTTTGAATTGTAAAATAAAACACTAAACTTTCATTTCCCAAAAAATCTACAAAGAAGAAATATTCAGAATCTTGAAACTTATTTATTACAATTGTTATTACTACTTTATTGTTATTAATATTATTCTTATTAATAATAAAATTTCTCCTTTTTTGAAATCCTTTTCCTGTTCTTTTATTTTTTAATTTTTAATTCAGGAATGAAGATGGGCAAAACCAGCACACCATGAACAGAAGGCAACTTCCAGTCCAGTCAAAAAGGAAAAGTAGGATTTTGAAAAAATCCTCTTTGAAAAAAATCCAGTAACATTTAAAAAAACCTCTAAAATGTTCCTGAATAAAATAAAAAAACTTGGGCCCTCCCAGGCCCTGGAAACCTGTTGTGTTGGAATTTCTCCTATTGCGCCTCCAGGTTATTCTTCACAAGTGGATTAATTTGGAACTTTATCCTTCTTTTTCCCCATTTTTCCTACTAAAAAACTCTTTTTTTTCCAGTTCCTTTGTGCTTGTTTCCACCGAGTTCTCCTTATTTCAAGTGCTATATGGGATTTTCTGGATCTGGATTGTGTCCTGCTCTCTCCTTGGATGCCAGCCCCCTGAAATCCCCAAAAAATATCCCAAAAAACCTCAGAAGACTGAATCACCACATCAGCACTGTCATTAGAGTGTTCCTAGAGAAGTGGGCAGAAAATTTGGGATGAACATTCCCTATCCAGCAGACCCATGAATTCCTGCAACGTGGAGGTGGGAAAAGCTGCTAAAATCGGGATCTTGCCTTTCCAGGAGCATTTTTGAACCTGGTTTTATTCATTATCTCGTTGATGTGCACAACAGGGGACCAAATATGACAGGGCCTTAGACACAACTTTGGTCCCTGACACACACAGGCTCCTTGTCCCACTGCTGGCCTTCAGTGTGCTCAGCAAGATGTGGAACTGCACAGTGCTGTGGAACTGCACCTTCAGCACAGGGACCTTTCCAGCCTGACCTGCCCCAGTTCCTCTGGGCACAAAACACAGCGTGGCAGAGAACGGCAGCAGGGGCCTGTGTGTCCCAGAGCCCCGGATTTGCTTCAGCTCCACAGAGATGCAGGCAAAGTTAAAAAGCCAAACTGTTTATTAATGAAAAGCGAAGCAAAGGGATGAGCTGGGAGGTAAGAAAAGGGAATGGGCAGGGTCTGAGGGCTGGAGGGAGGGAGCTGTCAACAGGCAGGGTGACGGCAGGAGCTACGGGAGCTTCTCACAGGCTCAGCTGTGCCAGGCATCAGCTGTGCCTGGAGCTCCAGTGGCAGTGGGAGATGGTTTGCTCTTCAGTGTCTCCTGGTGCTGTTCTTGGGAAACTGCTTCACCGGATCCTGAAGAGGCACCTAATTCTTCAGCTCTTCTGGCAAATTGGCTGTGAATATCCAGGTTACAGTGGGATGGACTAGTGTCTTTCCTTGGGACTTAAATGGCTGGAACAGAGAGGAAGAGAGCCACAGTCAGCACCCACAACTGCAGGAATCCTAGGAGACGCTCCTGCCACTGTGTGCTGCTTTGTGCATCACGGACATGATGTTTTGGGAGAGGCTGCTGGCAGGTTCCTCCGTGTCCGATAGGAAACAAATCAAGGGTTGGTTTTGGGAACTGATAATCAGGAAAGCTGTACATGAAAGCCTCTGTGAAAAACACATGTTACAAACAAAATAAACTTGGGAACTTTCCCTTTTTCCTTCTGGCCGACAAAGAGGTAACACAGCTGACCCAGCCTAGGCCTGGCTGAGGTCAGTGAAGAAGTCAAGTCCCAGATGGGAGGGATGAGGAGATGCCTTTAGTTTTAGGCTGAAATCCTCTTGTAAACATAGGGAGAAGGACACTTTTTTCCCTATAAGACATGAAGGTATGATTCTAGGACAAGTTTGAACAGAGATGGAGAGAAGAGTGATGAAGATCCTGTGCCCCCAGGAACAGAAGAAGATCTCTCTTGCTAGAGATGGAAGATGATTTTAGAGATAGATAAAGAGAACCTTTGCCTTTGAACAGCTCATCTTTAGAACAGTACCCCATAAGTTGACACGGCACAGAAACACAGCTGTGGGAAAAGCTTGTGGAAAATGGGAGCGATTTCAGAATTGCAGATTTCCCTGCAGTGTGGCTGCTGTTGATGGAAATTGAGAGCCACGAGAGAACTGCTTTCTTGTGGAAAATCTCCATAACATTAACAAGAGGGACTTTTCTCCTTAAGTGAGCAGAGACTATTCTAGAGGTAGTAAAGTGACTCAAAATTTTGGTTTTGTCCCTTTACATTGTCAGTGGGGAAGAAAAAGAAGTAGGGGGAGGAGAAATGTTCTGAAGGTTTTGTTCTGATTCTTATTACTCCTTCTTTTAGTTACTGTTAATAAATTTTTCTTCATACCCTTTTAAAGTTTGGAGCCTGCTTTGCCTTTCTCCTAATCCTATCTCACACAGAAAATTATTAACTACATTCTACTGGATGAACTGGTGATTAACAAGCACGGAACTTACCAAACTAATTGGAACATTGGCCAGGAAATCATCAATTAGTGAACCAAAACCACTACACAGGGGTGTCCCACTCAGCTCTTGCATCGGCCAGAAGAGAGGAGGGGGCAAACGGGATCAGCTGCAAGACGCTGGCCACGAATCCCCCGGACCAGTGTCCCTGAAATCGCTCGCTGTGCTCTGCCCAGGCCACCCCTCATGCACCCAGGGAGCGAAGGCAATGCAGCTCTCCCGGGCAGGCCCCGCTGTCAGCCCGGTGTCCGCACTCACCCTGACTGTGGGCCCGGAGCTCTTCCCTCTTCCCCCTGCGGCACCGCCCGGCGCTGCCTGTGAACACAGAGCCTGTCACGGCCCCAGCGGCACAGCTCCCTGCCGGCGGCGCTGCCGGGGCAGCAGGCGGGGCTGGGGCCGAGCTGCGGCGGGCCGGGCCGGGGAGGGAGCCCGGGCCCGGGGCTCACCGATGATCCTGACGGCCGCCTCCCGTACGGACTCCTGTGGGCTATCCAGGAACCGCAGGGCCCACTGCATGTGCTGGGTCGCTTGGCTCCTGTCCTCTGCCAGCTGCAGAGAGCGGCAGGAGGGAAGGGTTGGCGCGGGCTCCGCCCCTGGGCCGGGCGCTGCCTGCGCCCAGCCCCGGCCTCCCCTGGCCGCACAGGCCTGAGGCGCGGCCAGCAGCCGCCGGCCAAGGGCTCCCGAGGGCAGGGGGCAGAGGGCCGGCTGCTGCCCGGGGAGCCGCGGTGCCGGCCCGCAGCCCCGCCGGGCCGGGGCTCCATGGGCACCCGGCTGGGGCCCACGGGAGCCTGGAGAAGAGCCCCCGCGGCCTCTGGCTGCAGCAGCGGGCAGGGGCACAGCTGCCCGGCCCTGCACACTGAGCGCCGCCCTCAGGGTCCTTCTCCAGGCTGAGCCTGGGGCTTGCAGGCCCTCCTTACCAGGCACTCATCAATTTTCAATGGCTGCTCCGTCTTCAGCACCCTCTGGAGATCCGTCTTCTCCAAGAACCCGGCTGCACAATGCAGCGTTTCCCGAGAGGCCTGGAGAGCAGCAGAGACCCAGAGATGGCCCCACAGCCCAGGGCACCGGAATCACATCCCTGTGCCAAGGCCTGGAGGAGGCTGCAGTCCATGAGGTGCCAGGGCAGGAGGCAGCCAAACCCCCTGCCAGGGATCCAGCAGCATCCCAGAAAACCTCACCTCTGCCACGTGTTGGTTCTCCTCATGGCAGTGCAAGAAGAGGGGGAGCAGGCTCTGGTTCACAATTGTCTTCAAGGGCTTTTTTCCCTCATCCACTACCAACTCCATCATCTTGCGGAAGAGGTAAATGGAGAGCACCTGCACTTGGCTGTTGTCCTGGAGGAAAGGAGGAGGAAAATACTTAAGCATCAAATATCCTGTACTCCTGGGCAAACAGCTGAAAATCCAGAGAGCACAAAATTTCTGGTCAGCAGCAAGTGCCTATGGCTGGGGACACAGAGCCTTACATTGTCAAAGAGTGGCAGGAGTGCCTCAGCCAGCTTTGGGGCAGAAGTGCTAGATATCAGGAGATGTTTTTTCTGGAGCATCTTCTTGAACAGAGAGAGGGACATGCTGACCACCTCTCCATCTGCATCACCCAGAAGCTTCAGAAGGCTTCGAGACACGCTGCGTAGAGGTTTGGCCTGTGTGGGACATAAGGCAGTGCTGGGAAGCCATGGACGGCTGTACCGCCACCACCGCCCTGGCATTGCAAGGCCACCCTGCTGCTGCAGGGCCCACAGGCCAAAGGCCTGAGCCAAAGCCCTGGGGCAGGTGAGGCAGGAGAGCTGGGAGCAGCTGCCTCAGCTCCTGAAGCCCTGCCAGCCCATGGGGCAGCTTTCCCCAGCGCAGCTTCAGCCGCTGCCCCCTTCTCACCATCGAGGGATCCTTGCTGAGCACCACGAGGCCTCTGAGGGCCAAGCGATGCCTCTCCCTGCACTTGCTCTGCAGGCAACTTGACATGATCTTCACGACAGTGAGAGCACATTTCCTCAAGTCCAGGCACTGGAGGACCTGAAAGGCACAGGGCAGTGACAGGGGAGCCGGCCAGCAGGAGCTCAGAAGCGCACAGGGCTGGGCCCAGGCAGCAGCAGCAGCAGCACAGGGCACGGGCACTGTCCCAGGCAGCTGTGGCTGTGAGAGGGCAGAGAGCTGGGAGGCAGCTCAGCCAGGCAGCGCTGGCCACCATGCTCACCTCCACAAGGAATGCCAGCAAGGGCAGATCCCACCTTGGCTTTTCACTGCTGAGCAGCAGGAGAAGGCGATATGCAACATGGGAACACAGGGGGGTCAAGGCATAACGCATCTCCCTGGCAGGGGGAAAAAAGGCACCAAGACTCTGAGGTGGGGGGGCAAACATCTCCCAGGACTGACTCACAGAGGTCTGGTCTTTCCCCAGCATCCCTGGAGGGCATGTGGGTGCTCCGGGAGGTGGCCCCTTCTGGGCACCCTCCTCTCCCAGCCTTTTCCAGTGTCCTTGGCCGTCCCTCAGTGACGAGGCTCTCTGGCCCATGACCACAGGGACTGAGTGGGGCACAGGGCACACATTCCAGGGGCAATGGGGACAAGGGGGTCTCACCTGGCCAGCAGACCCATGGCATAGTGCTGGGTGTGAGCACACAGCAGCGTGTCCCAGCCACACTTGCGCTCCATAGACATCACCTCATTGTCACAGCGCAGTAGGTAGAGCAGAGCCTTCATGGCCTGCACTGCAAACCTGTGTGCAGAGCAAAGCCCAGGTCACACTGGGAGCACTGGCCCTGGCCACAAGGGCATGGGAAGGACAGGAGGACTGGGACCTGTTAAGCTTGCTGGGAAGGCGGTGCTCCTCCTGGCATGCTCTCCAGAAGGTATCGACTTCCTCTGGTGGCATCTGCTGTGTGGTGATGGCAACATGGAAGAGCAGAGCCACAAACAGAGGGTAGAAAGAATGAATCGTTGCCTCATGGTACTGAGGCACCTGGACAATCACCCAGATCACCAGAGTTGCCTGCAAAAGAAGCAGCCCAAGACAGCGCTCAGTGCCGAGGTGTCCATGGGGCAGGGCCCAAGGGCAGATGCAGGAGGAGCAGCGGGCCTGGTGCCCCCTGAGCCTGCCCCTAGCCCAGAGTTCAGCCCAGCGCCTGAGGCATGGAGAGGATGGAGAGCTGCTGGGGAGGGGACTGAGGGGCAAGCAGAGCCCAGTTCCAGAAACTCACAGCCAGGGCAGAAACATTTGTGTCATCCCCATCAGAGGTGCATGCGCTGTGCAGTGGCCAATCCTCCATCACCCGGACCAGTGTTGGCAGCACTTTCTCCATTGTTACTCGTGACGAGCCAATGGTTCTCCATATCATTGCAGCAGCTCTGTGGGATCAGAGCTCTGTGTCAGGGGCATCTCAGTCCCAGTACCATGCCCTGTGCAGCTGTGGGGGCCCAGGTGACAGAGCCCCGGTGCCCTGAGGGGCAGGGAGGGAGCATTGGCAGCAGGCTCGGGAAACAGAGGGGCCCCAGGGTCCTGGACCTCTCTGCCTTTCTGGCAGAGCCCATAGCACAGGCTGTGCAGGGCCATGGGCCCCAAAGGCTGGTGAGCCCTGAGCTGTGCAGGCACGTGGGCCCCGTACCTGTCACACGTTGGGGCACAGCGCAGCAGGGTCAGCACCACGTCAGCAGGGTGTTCTTCAGCCAGTCTCACTATGTCACTTTGCAGCCTGGCATCCACAGTGACATGGGACACCAGCCTCTGGTGGATGCTCCTTACAATGGCTGGCACCTGGAGGAGGCATGGGGGAGATTTTGAGTGCTGTCCAAGGCAGCAACTTGCCCAGCTTCCCCCAAGAAGTGCTTCCCTTCCCGCCACACTGTGCTGGACTCAAAGGCTGAGGGGTCTCAGTGACCATGGCTTGAGGGGACACACAATCCTGGCAGGCCTCCAGGCCTGGCCCCAGGCTGCTTACCTGCTGCTGAGAAGGAACAGCAGTGTCCTCAAAAAAATCCATAGTGGAAGCATGAATCACAATGGGAGTGGGCATGGTGCCAGTATTTGAGATGTCCTCAGTCTCTTCAATGTCAGTGTTTGTGATGGCCACATCCTCAGTCACTTTCTTGTCCACCTTTGCCCTGTCCTTGTCCATTGCAGCCTCAGAGTCTTGTGAGTGCCCAGCCGAATCTGGGCTGACATCAGGCTCTGCCTGGAGCTCGGTCAGCCCCGAATCAGGCTCAGCTCTGCCCTCAGCTGCTGAGGTGCCGGTCTTCCTGCGTCGAATGCGCAGGAATTTCTGGAACCTCTGCAGCAGAACAAAGGACAGGGAAGGCAGGGACAGTTGCATGGCGTACTCCAAGCGTGGTGCTCGGCTGAGCAGGGACAGCAGGCCCAGCCCAGCTGGGGGTGGCTGCAGGTACCTTCAGGGTTTGGTGGAAGCGGCCAGGGCCGGGTTCCTGCTCTCGTGTCTTGTCCAGGGCTGCACCTGGCAAAGAGCGAGCGCAGCCAGAGCTGAGGGGCTGCGGGAGAGGCCGGAGAACACAGCCCAGCCCTGAGCTCCCCAGCCACGGAGAGCTCTGGGATGGCCCAGGGGATGGAGCATGGCCACTGCGGTGTGTCTGCCCAGTCCCTGTTCCATCCTGTCCGTGGGCATGTTCCCAGGGATGGGATGCGATGGGATGGGGCCAAGCTGGCTGTAGCCATCAGCCCTGTGGCACAGCTCTGCTACTCACCATCCTGCAGTGTCTGGATCTGCTCCAGATCTTCAGGCTGTTGTGCTGGAGCAGCACCAGGGTCATTCTTTTTTTTCCCCCTGAACACTTTGAACAAGCTGCAGAATCTGCCTGCCATGCTAGAGCCTGGCCTCGAGGGCACCTTAAAGAGAGATGGCTCAGGATATCGCCAAGGCAACAACTGTGGTTGTGCCTTGAAGGCACCTGCGTCAGGGAAGCTTCAAAAAGGCTGCAGGACAGCAAATCCTGCACTCTGGTCTTGAGGACTCCTGCCAAAATCACAGGAGACTCCTCGTTAATGATTCAGGTGACCAAATCCCACGGTCTGGACTTGATGGCACTGGCCACAGGAATGGGAGATGCCTCGGAAAAGCTCCGAGTCACCAAGTCCCACAGTCTGGCCACAAGGTCACCTGTAGGAACAAGGCTGCGGAAAAGCTCCGGGTGGGACACAAACGAGCGTGCTGTGCAGGGGCTCCTCACAGCACTGCTCTGTCCCGTTGTGCCCCATTGTGTGTTCCCAGCTCCCGGGCAAGCTTCTATTTCCCACGTGTCACAAAAGGCCCTTGGACACCAGGTTCCATTCCATGGCACATGGTGACCGTGCGGCAGCGTGCCACCCAGGGCCCTTGCACACACTGCCGCCTGCCCTGGGGCCGCCCCCAGCCCAAGTGGCCCAGGCTGGAAGGAATGCCTGGCCCCAGGTGTCTAAGGCAGCCCCACAGGATCTTTAGGAAGGGCTCGAAACATCAGCAAATGCTGCCCTGCTCTGCGGGCTCAGGGCATTTAAGTATCCTCACTTCAGGAAAGCTTTCATTCCCATTGCTCAGCTCAAGTAGTTCCAAAATTTGCAAACTTCTCAAATTAACAGCAATGCCAGGAGAATGGCATTGGTTTTGAAGTTTGTTCCCATCTCAAAGCAGCAACACATATGCCTTAACATCATCCACTGGAAGTCCCTTTACAAAGCATAACACTACAGAGAGGCCAAAAGGAAGGCCATTCTTTGGTTTGCAAATGGTTTTCCATGAAGGGATTATAATCTCCTAATTCTCTTAAGGAATAAAAGCTCTCAAGGAATGAAGACCACTCAGTGTTACAACAGTAACCCACCTAAATGGGGAGATGGCAAAAGGGCCGATCCTCCCCCAGTACACATCTCTAAGTGGCCAATAAAGTACAGCTCTCCCCTCTTGTTCCCTGCAGGAGAAACAAAGTAAAAGAAATAGTCACAGATATTCTTTCTGCCGTCCAACACCAAAGCTGTGCCAAAGCACAGATGCTGCCTTCAAACTGACTCAAATTCCAGCCCAGACCTCTCACCTTCCAGACAACTCCATCCCCAACGCGCCGCCCAACATCCACCCCCCCAAACACCCCCACAGAAGCCCGCAACAGCCCGCCAGGACCCCCAGCTGTGCCCGTCCCTCCACAGAGCTTTCCCAGCCTCCAGCAGAGCCCCTGGTTCCCTGCACGTGCCGTGGGATGGCACTCAGGGGGATCTGCTCCAAGGCCTTCCCTGGCAGCAAAGCCAGGCTTCCAGGCCTGTGGTTCCTGGATCACCCTTCCCAGCGAGCCTTCCTGGGCACGGCTGTTCCATGGGCACCTCTGCGCTCAGCTCGGACTGCTCCACTCAGCCAGGGCTGCTGGGAAAGGATCCAGAGCAGCCGGGCAAGCTCTTTCCCCAGCTCCCTCTTCACTCCTGGGGGAGGTAGAACATCCCACAGGAAAGCAACTGGCGCCACAAGGAGTGGGCGGCATCAGGCAGCTCTGGGGAGGCCCCTCAGGACTGCTGTATCCTGAGGGAAGGCTGCTGGCCATCCCCTGTGTGGATCTGCAAAAGCTTCAAATCAGCTGCCTCAGCTTCCAGGGCCTCTCTTGGCCAGCATCCTGACATGGGTGCAGGGCTGCTGCCAGGCACTGCTGGGACCCAGAGGGACAGGACCGGCTGTCTCGTGTCCACGGAGCAGCCCTGACACAGCCAGGGCCATCCCGAAAGCAGACAAACGCTCCCAGCTCAGCAGAGAGGAGCAAGGAGCACTGGGCTGCGCTCAGCATATCTCAGTTGGGCTCACTCCACCACATGCCCCAATTTTAAGGCTGGCTGATGCCCAGCTGCCAGAAATGCCTGCCTTGTTCTCTCCAAGATGCACAGGGAGAGCCAATGAGCAGGACACCTTGGGAGGCCTTTGCTGAGGCCAGGGACGCACCAAGATCATCCAAGGCTCTCCACGCTGCCTGGCCCACACAGCCCAGCTCTTTGCTGGCCCTGGGCCACAGCAGCTGCCACCAAGCAGCAGGCAAATGCATATTGCCAAGAGTTGAAACACAGCAGACAGGAAAGATGTGAAAAGTGTGTGTGCAAAGGCCTTTTAATTCACAGCTCTCACAAAGAGCTTTGGGGCTCATGGCTGGACACAGATGCTCCTGCCCACCCTCTCTCCAAAGGGGATTACACATCCTGCTGCAGGTGCTTGGGTTGGTTTCCACAGGTCCAGGCAGATGCCAAACCTGCTCTTCCCTGCCTTCTCCCTGCTCCACTGCCATGTGCAAGAGGCCTCAAGGACTGAAAGGAGCACAGAGAGCCAAAGGGGGACACTCGCACCTGCCTCACTAGGAGCTCCCTGGGAAGCACTTTCCTTGAAAAGCAAGCCCCTTTCCTCCAAAGGTGTTTCCCCAAATGTGCAGCTTTCCTGGGGAGCAACAAGACACCCTTAAGAAATGCTGGCAAGGCTGAATGACTTCAGGTCCTTTCAGGACAGCCACTCCAGCTCTAGTTCCTATTGCCCCAAGTGAGTTTCCAGGTGCAGGTTCAGAGGTGCAGCCCCAGGCCCTCCAGAAACACAAGCTGCCCGCTGCCTCTTCACCTGCCTCAAATCCTGCCTGCGCTCACGGCACCAAAACCAGGCTGTTCCTGGCCAGGGACCAGCGCCCTGTTCCTGCAGGATGCTCTTGCCAGAACCTTCCAGGACTCTCTGCTGTGCACACAGCGCTCTTCATGCCCGCTCCCAACAGGCTTTGGAACACAGAGCCCAACCTGGCTGGTTCTGCCACCAGCACAGCCCAAACGCAGGCGGAGGAAGAAGCAGCAGGCGCTGTTTTGCAGCCATGCCCAAGAGAGACTGGAAGGGTGCCCTCCCTCTGCTCTCCCTTGGTTGGCTTTCTGACTGGCTCTGAGCCTGGGGCTGCCGTTCCTCACTTGTGGGGAGCAGAAGCACAGCCGGGATCCTGGCACTGCCTGGCAGCGCTGTGGGCACCGGCACGGCCGCGCGTCCGAGCCTCGGGCACTGTGCTGCTGCTTCATTTGCCCTCAGGCACATCCAGAGCTCCCTGCTAAGCCCGGATGCTCTCTGCTTCTGCCCTCTTCCTCATCCTGTGCAGGGATGGAGCACTGCTGTGCTTTCAGGAAGCTATTCTTGAAAACTTCCAGCCTTCCAAGCTCCTTTGCCCTCCGTGGATGCTTGCCATGGAATCCCTCTCAGCTGGGTTCAGAGCATACTCAGGTTGGCTCTTCCAAAATTCAGGGGCTCCAAGGTGCTCAGCAAGATGTGGAACTGCACGGTCCTGTGGAACTGCATCTTCAGCACAGGGACCTTTCCAGCCTGACTTGCCCCAGTTCCTCTGGGTCCGTGCACAGAACACGGCGTGGCAAAGAACGGCAGCAGGGGCCTGTGTGTCCCAGGGCCCCGGATTTGCTTCAGCTCCACAGGGATGCAGGCAAAGTGAAGATGCCAAACTTTTATTAATATAAGGCGAAGCAAAGGGATGAGCTGGGAGGGAAAAAAAAGGGGTAATGGGCTGGGTGGGAGACCTGTGGCCGCGGGGGACATCTCTGCCAGAGCACAACCAAAGCCAACGTGCCTTGGTGGCTATGCCGTCTTTTCTGCCAACAGGTGGCTGTTGGCAGGAGCACCTGGAGCAATTGGTGGCCACACTGGGTATCTGTCAGAAGGCAGGAGCTGTTGTCCCTTCCTGGAATGATTTTTGCTCAGAAGTGATTATCTGCAGCACAAAACCACCATCCGCTATTGACTTTGACAGGACAATGACATTCTTAGAGAGATACTTTCAAGTTGCCTTGTGTGCTTCTGGCTGGTTTTCTTGCTCTCTGGATAAAAACATCAGCCCAGCGTCCGATGGCCAATGCTGCGGGTGCTGCCCATCTGGCTGTGGCCAGCAGTTGGTGTCCAAACACAAGCGGGTGCCTTCTGGGCAAGGGAATGGACTGGCACCAGCAGCCATTTTCCCAGGTGAACCTGGCAGGAACCCGGGCAAGTGCCGAAGATTGGCATGACTCTGGCATCAGAGAACCTGTGGTGTGTCTCTGATGACGCTGCCAGCACCGTGAAGCAAGAGCCAAGCCAAGCGCTGGAAGCAGACACATCCTGCCACTTTCTGCTCTGCCATGGACACGGAACACACTTGTTCCCCCAGCTCCACAAGACTTGACGCAGGAACAAAAACATCCCTGCAGGAAGCACCAAAGGCCAAGGGCCGTTTGGCCACTTTCCCTTCCACAGCGCACGCTTGGGCAAGTGGCTGAGAGCAAGCAGCCTTTTTGCCCTCTTCCCGGTTGGCCTGAAGACACTCTGCACCGAGAGAAAGCTCCTGGACAGCCAGCTATCCAACAACAGCAATTTAATGTTCCTCTAGTGGGTGAAGGGAAAGGAAGTGCTGGCAGAGGAGAGGTGTTCCCCGCAGGCTCAGGTGGCCCCAGCAGACGCAGCCTCCCGGATCAGTTCTCCGCAGCGCCGCGGCAGGACACTCAGCCGCAGCGACACAGGAAAGGCCGCGACTGCCAGAGGCGGCGCAGTTGGTCTCGCATCTTCTGCAGTCGGGAGGAGGGAACGCTCTGTACAGCTAAAAGGATGTACAGAGCTTGAAGCGCCAGGCATGAGATGGCTGGGCTGGAGTCATCCGTCATGTCCTGAAGGGCTGCAGAGAGAGAAACAGAGGCACAGTCAGAGGCTGGATCTGCGCACAGCTGGGGAGAGCCTCCAGCCTCGTCCATGCCACAGCCTGGAGGAGGCAGCCTGGAGGAAGCAGGAGACAAGAAGGACGAGCTGGCAGCTGCTGGCCAGGAATGTCCCGCAGGTCCCTGCAAGGTGTCTGTGCTGTGGCCACGCTGCCCTTGGGGCGCGCAGGGAGCGGAGCCGTGGGCGGGCAGGCCAGGGAACGCAGGTGCCAGCGGCAGCCCCCGGCGGGAGCCCGCAGGCCTCACTCACCCCTGCAGATGATGCGGAACTCCGGCTGCTGCCCTGTCAGGTAGCGCCCGGCCATCCCTGGCGAACACAGAGCGTGTCCTGCCTTCAGAGCCACAGCTGCCGCACACGGCCGCTGCCAGCCCTGAGGCCACACGCCCTGCTGGCCCGGCAGGGCTCAGCCCGGGCCCCTGGCGCACGCTGCCGCCCGAGGGCACGGCTGCCAGAGGGCGGCAGCAGCAATGCCCAGGCCAGCGGGGGCTGCACTTGCCCGCGCCCGGATCCTGCTGCCAGGACAGCAGGCGGGGCTGGGGCCGAGCTGCGGCGGGGCGGGGCGGGGCGGGGCGGGGCGGGAGCCGGGCTTGGGGCTCACCCATGAACCTGACGGCCGCCTCTCGCAGGGGCTCCTGTGCGCTCCGCAGGTACGGCAGGGCCTGGCGCAGGCGCTCGGCCGCTCGGCTCCTGTCCTCTGCCAGCTGCAGAGAGCGGCAGGGCACGGAGGGAAAGGGTTGATGCGGGCCCTGCCCCTGGGCCGGGCGCCCCCTACGGCCGGCACTGCTCGCCCCCCGCCCACGGAGCCCTGAGGCCCGGCCAGCAGCCGCAGGCGCCGGGGCAGGCGGCTTCTCCAGGCATCGGGCTGGGCATTCCAGCCTGTCCTTACCAAGCACTCGGCAAATCTCCACATCTGATCCGTCTTCAGCAGCTGCTTGAGATCCTTCCTCTTCAGGAACCTAACTGCAGAAAGCAGTGTTTCCCGAGAGGCCTGCAGAGCAGCAGAGACCTAGAGATGGCACCGCAGCCCAGGGCACAGGACCTGCATCTCTGTGCCAAGGCCAGGAGGAGGCTGGAGCCCCTCAGGTGCCAGGGGCTGGGGAGACAGCTGAGCCCCCTCCCATGGGGACACCCAGGAGGCCTCACCTGTGCCACACGCCCGTTCTCATCGTGGCACTGGAAGAAGAGTGGGAGCAGGCTCTGGCTCACGTGCTTCTTCAGGGCCTTTTCTCCCTTTGCCACTACCAGCGTGATCACGTCTTGGAAGAGGCCAATGGAGAGCAGCCGCACAAGGCTCTTGTCCTGTTGGAAAGGAAGCAAAAGCCCTCCACATCAGCTGCTCCAGGCCCCCCTGTGCCCAGGCCCAAGGCGCCACCCGAGTGCCCGTGGCTGGGGGCACAGAGCCTCACATTGTCAAAGAGGTGCCAGAGCGCCTCAGCAAGCTGCAGGGCCATGGGGCTGGCTATTGCCAGGTCTTTCTGCAGCGGCAGGAAGCTGAGCACAACGAGGCTCATCTCAACGATGTCTTCATCTCTATCCCACAGTAGCTTCCCAAGGCTTTCAGTCAGGCTGTACATGCTTGGATCCTGTGTGCAAAACAAGGCTGGGCAACCCCATGCTGCTGCTGCTGCTGCTGCTGCTGCTGCTGGTGCTGCTGCTGCTGCTGCTGCAGGGCTCAGAGGCCGAAGGCCTGTCCCGAAGCACTCAGGCAGCTGAACAGCGACCCTGGAGAGCTGGGAGCAGCTGGCACAGCTGCCAAAGCCCAGCTAAGCCCAAGGGGCTGCTTGCCCCAGCCCCACGCTGGCAGCACAGCTTCAGCTGCTGCCTCCTTCTCACCATCGAGGTGAGCCCCACGAGGCCTCGCAGCGCCACGCGACGCATCTGCCTGGACTCGCTCTGCAGGTGCCTTTTCAAGATCTCCAAGACTTTTTCACCGCATTCGCTCAAGTCCAGGCAATCCAGGACCTGAAAGGCACAGAGCAGGCACAGAGGTGCCCAGCTGGCAGGAGCTCAGAAGGGCACAGGGCCGAGCCAAGGCAGCAGCAAAGGGCTTGGTGCAGCGTCCCAGGCAGCTGCGGCTACGAGAGGGCAGAGGGCTGGGAGGCAGCTCAGCCAGGCAGCGCTGGCCACGGGGCTCACCTCCACCAGGAAGGCCAGGGCGGGCAGTTCCCAGTCTGAAATGCCTTGGCTGAGCAGGTCAAAGAGGCGGGATGCCATGTCGCAACACCAGATGATGGAGACATGGCGCATCTCCCTGGCAGGGAGAAAAAGGCACCATTGCTCCTGGGCCGGCCGGGCAAAGCTCTCCCAGGGCTGACTGGCAGAGCTCTGGTCTCCTGCCGAGCACCCCGGGGGCGCTTTGGGAGGCGGCCACTCCCGGGCACCCTCCTGTGCCGGCCTTTTCCAGTCTGCTCATCCCTCCCTCGGTGACAAGGCCCTGCCGCCCATGACCACGGGGACTGTGTGGGGCGTTGCGGGCACAAAGGAGAGGGGCGGTGGGGAGAACGAGGTCTCACCTGGCCAGCAGACCCACTGCGCAGTGGTGGGTGTCGGCACGGAGCAGCGTGTCCCAGGCGCGCTTGCGTTCCATGGACAGCACCGCGTGCTCATAGCGCATTTGGCAGAGCAGGGCCTTCAGGGTCTGCAGGGCAAAGCTGTGTGCAAAGCAAAGGCCAGGTCACGCTGGGAGCCCCGGCTCCTGCCCTGGGGGCATGGGAGGGATGGGGAGGCTGGGAGGACTGGCATGGGGCACCTGTTGGGCTTGGCGGAGAGGCTGTGTTGCTCCTGGCATCCCTTCCAGAAGGTCTCAACCTCTTCTGGCATCTCCTGCATGCTGATGTACGCTTGGAAGAGCAGACTCAGAAAGAGACTGGGGAAATACTCCAGCACGACAGGCGAGCGCCAGGCCAGATTGAAGACTCTCCACAGCGCCACGGTTGCCTGCAAGAAATAAAAGAGCCAGAGACAAGGCTCAGTGGCCAAGACATGCACGTGGCAGGGCCCGAGCATGCCAGGGAGAGGCTGGGGGAGACAAGGGGGGGAAACAGCCGGCCTGGTGCCCCTGAAGCCTGCCCCTAAGGCAGGATTCAGCGCGGTCTCTGAGGCAGAAGGATGCAGCTGGCGGGAGGACAGAGAGCTGGCTGCTGGAGTGCTGGCCTAGGGGCTGGCAAAGGCCAGCTCCAGAAACTCACAGCCAGGGCAAAGACTCCTGCGTCGTCCCCATCGGAGGTGGACATGCTGCTCACTGGCCAGGCGCTCAGCACATCGAGGAGTAGCTGCAGCGCCGGCTCCGCAGTCCTGTTCGAGGACATGATGGTTGCCCACATGGTGGCGGCAGCTCTGTGGGGTCAGAGCTCTGTGTCAGGGCTGTCTCGGCCACAGCGCGCTGGCCTGGGCAGCTGCAGGGGCCCACGCTGGCCCTGAGCCCTGCCTCTGCCCACTGCCCCTGGCCGGCAGCGGCCAGCCAGCCCACGTGGGTACAGGGGCCCCGAGGGGCAGGGAGGGAGCATGGCAGCAGGCTCAGGAGCTGCCATGGCCGCACTGGAAAACAGAGGAGCCGGAGGATCCTGCAACTCCCTGCCTGTCTGGCAGTCAGCAGGGACAGGCTCTACAGGGTGACGGGCCGGTGAAGCCCAAGCCCTCAAGGCACGTGGGGCTGCCCCACCTGTCACATGATGGGGCCCAGCGCAAGAGGGTGATCAGCACGTCACTGGGGTATTCCTCGGTCAGCTCCAGAAGGGCCTTGTCCAGCCTGTGCCCAGCAGCCTCATTGGCCGTGAGCCACTGGTGGATGGACCTCACCATGGCGGGCACCTGCAGAAGGCACAGGCAGACTGGCAGAGGTGCCAGAGCAGCAACTTCCCCTGAGAAGTGCTTCCATTCCAAACGCATCGGGCCGGGCCTCAAAGGCCGAGGGAGGCCGGCAGAGCCGGCTCGAGGCGCCGCACCACTGCTGGGGCCAATGAGCCCTTGCCCCAGGCTGCTTACTCGCGCTGGATTGGAGACACCCTTCTCCACAAGCAAATCCAGCATGGCAGCACCGGTCTCGGCATCGAGGAACGGAAGGTTCTCCAAGATGCCCGTGCTCGCACCGGCGGTCTCTTCCTGCCAAAGGCACGTGATGAATTCACAGAGGGTCCGCAGGAGAAGGGCAGCAAGGGAGGGAGAATCCATGGAGCGCTCCAAGCCTGCTGCTTGGCTGAGCAGTGCCAGCAGGCCCAGCCCAGGTGGGGATGGCTGCAGGTACCTGCGCCGTTCTGCCAAAGCGGCCACGGGCGGCTTCCTGTTCCTCTGTCGGGTCCTTGGCTGCATCTGGCAAAGAGCAAGCACAGCCAGAGCTGAGGGACTGCGGGAGAGGCCGGAGAACACAGCCCAGCCCTGCACCGCCCAGGCAGGGAGAGCCTCAGGATGCCCCGGGGGATGGAGCACGGCTGCCAGGTGCTCCAGCCTAGCTTCTGTCCTAGCCATGGACAGGACAGGGATGGGATGGGATGGGATGGGATGGGATGGGATGGGATGGGATGGGATGGGATGGGATGGGATGGGATGGGATGGGAAGGGATGGGATGGGGCCAAGCTGGCTACAGGCACCAGCCCTGCAGCCCAGCTCGGACACTCACGCTCCTGCAGCAGCTGGAACTGCTCCAGTTCTTCAGGCTGCTGTGCTGAGGTAGCTCCAGCCTCTTCCTCCTCCAGCCAGGCCAGCTTGGGCACGCTGGGGGGTCTCTGCTCCATGTCACTCTTTGCAGTTAGGAGTGCTTGCTGAAGCAGAGAGGCCTCGGAAGCGCTGAAGATGAGCAAGTGCTGCAGTTGTGCCTTGAAGGCACCTGCAACAGAGGAGCCTCGGGAAGGCTACAGGACAGGAAGTCCCGCAGTCTGTCCTCGAGGGCACCAGCAAGAGAGAAGTCTCCAAAAGGAAATAGGACTGCAAGTCCCGCAGTCTGTCCTCAAGGGCACCGGCCGCAGGGATGGCAGACGCTTTGGAAATGCTCCACGTCACCGAGTCCCGCAGCCTGGCCTCGAGGTCACCTGCACAGGGAATGCCTCGGAAAAGCTCCGGGTCAGCCAGGAACGAGTTGGCTGTGGGGAGTCTCCCCACAGCCCTGCTCTGTCCCGTCATGTGCACCGAGCACCGTGGCCAGGCTATTGGCCGGTGCGGTACGGAAGATGTGTTTGTTGGCAGGATCCGTGGTGTAGTCACCTGGGATAGAGAAGGAGACAAGGAAAGTGAAGCTGGGAGCCTAAGTGCAAGCCACAGAGGAGAAGTCAGGAGGACATGGAGGAGGTGCTCAGTCGTGCTTCTTTTCTGTCTGGAACTCTCTGAAGCCCATTCAGGGAGCGAGTAGAGGGGAACGCAGCTGCCCACGTGGCCCCGGCAGAGCTCGGAGGGCCCAGCCGGGGAAGCCCAACCCCCACCCCGGGGGGACCCGCATGCCCCCGCCCCCCGCCGGGGCTCTGCCCTCACCCACACCGGGACCCCCCAGAAACACCTCCCGGGGACCCCCGATGTCCACCCGAGGGCCATCTGCGGCTCGCCTTTGGAGCCCTGCCAGCTCCAAACATCCCCCCCCAAAAACCCCAAACCCAGGCACTCCTAGGATATTTGGGCTGCGCTCCCCCTGCCCAGGCCCTTGCGGGATGGGGGGCGATGCTCCCGGGGCTGCGAGGTCGACGTCAGGCAGCGCCGGAGCCCCGCGATTCATCCTCCCCTCTCCTGCTGCTGCTTCCTGCTGCCGCTCCGCCTCTTCTTCTCTCCCTCCCTCCCTCTCCTCCCCCGCTCCCGGAGCCCTTGCAGCCCGCGGGAGGGGCGGGGATGGAGGCGGGACAGGTCGGAACGCAGAGAGGGCTGGGGGGGATGCCAGGAGGGGGAGAGACTGGGCTGTACTGGGATCATCCTGGGAGCAGCTCCTGGACGACTGAGTTCTACTGGGATCATCCTGGGAGCAGCTCCTGGACGACTGAGTTCTACTGGGATCATCCTGGGAGCGAGGAGGAGCAGCGCGATGGCTCCAGCGCTGGGGCTGGGGGCGCTCCTGGGGGGCCAGGGGGGAGTGGGACCCCCGGCACCGGGACCCTGAACCCCCATTGCCGGCACCGAGACCCCCCTGCTCCCCTTATCCTGCACGGGAACTCTCCTGCTCCTCTTAGCCTGCACAGGGACCCCCTGCTCCCTCTGGCTCATGGGGTGCCGCCTTTGCGTGGTCCCCATTTCAGGGCCCAGGGTTCCCAAGGCCCTGAAGTTGGGACCTTGTCCATGGTCCCAACATCTCCAGGCTGCCGGGGTTCCCCCTATCCGGGCTCCCCGGGTCCCCCTTATCGGAGTGTCCGACCCACAGGCTGCAGAGGCTCCCCCAGCTCCGGTGCCGCCCTCTCCGCTCTCCCAGCCCCCAGCCCGCTGGTCCCGGGCGATCCCCCCGTGGCTCCGGGCTGAGGATGCAGCGCCTGCCCCGGGCAGCCCAAGCCCCCCTGGGAGGGTCCCACGCACCCCCCGGCCCAGCGCCGGGGCTCTGCCGGCACCAACACCGGGACCCCAAAATTCTGCCGGACCGGAGCCGCCGAGGGGCACCTGGCCCTCGGCCCTGTTATAGATACATATTGCAATATTGGCTTTTCGCAAATATTCACATGGATTTTACGTGTGGTGTTAAAATAACTTTGTTATAAAGATACAGTTTTTATTTCTGTTGTTAATTAAGCTTAGACATAGTAGTGAAATAGCTGATATAAGTATGCTTGTGTTAAAATGCCTGCTTGGATGGGGTAACATCCAATGAACGTGGGATGAGGACACCTGCTGCAGATGTGCCAACTATCAGCACTCACCGTCTGAAGGCAGCGTGGGCCGGGGCCAAAACTGAAGGTGATAATAAAAAAGGAGTAAAACCACAACCAGGAATACGCATGCTGTAAAAAGGTGGAACCGAGGAGGAGCCATGCTAAACAGTTCTTGGAATATGGAAACTAGTTTGGGAAAAAGTTTACGATGCACAAGGGTCTATGGATATGCAACAGGTTGATGTCAGGAAAAGGTATTGAAGGGCTATCCCCGAAGATAACAGGGGGACTTGGTTCAGTGCCAAGATGCAGCTGGCCGTAATAACCTTTGCTCCGTGGTCCTTGTCTCCCCTTGTCCTTTATTAAACTCTAAATCTTCACAGGAGAGTGAACGTGGTTTTTCACAGCCCCGAGCAGAGAGCTCTGCCCGGGGGCTCCGGGCAAAGGCGGCGGCGCTCGGCAGCGGCCCCAGCCCGCCCAGCCCCGGGAATTGCCCCACACCGGGACAAAATCCTACCCCGAAGGAGCCCTTGGAACGCCCGCCCGCGGCTCCTCCGTGCCCCAAAGGT
The DNA here is from genome assembly GCF_051311805.1 of Agelaius phoeniceus. Classification (NCBI taxonomy): domain Eukaryota; kingdom Metazoa; phylum Chordata; class Aves; order Passeriformes; family Icteridae; genus Agelaius; species Agelaius phoeniceus. The sequence continues at coordinate 789,792 of NC_135272.1, read as the reverse complement.
CCCGGCAGCTGCCCCCGGTGCTGCCGCAGCTGCGGCTCTGGAGCAGGGAGGCTCTGCGGGACCCCCGGGCTGGGTCCCCTCCCAGCCGTGCCCGCCCCGGGGCTGATGCTCGGCCCGGGCTCTCTCGCTGCTCCGGCTCCCGCACAGCCCCGCTGTGAGCGGGCACCGAGCGCCCGGCGCCGCAGGGCCCCGAGCCCCTGCCCGGCCCAGGGTCAGTGTCCATCGCCGGCCCCTGGCCGGGGCTCCGGCCACTGCCCGGCCCCGGCACAACCTGCAGCTCCCAGCGCAGCTCCCTCCAGCCGGGCACTGCGGGCTCCCGCCGGGCACAACATTCCCTTCATGGCATCTCGGTTATCTCTGCTCACATCTGCACAACCAGCTGCTGCTGAGGCAATCCCCGCTCCCACTGAAGGCTTCCCACCCAAAATGCTGCCTTCAGCTCTGACACACCATTAAGAAATCCAAGAGCAAAAAAAAACTGAATCTGATTAGAGAATCTTGCAAAGTCACATCTGAGAACATTTTGTTATAAAATCACAAATAGTAACAGAAGCTGAGAAAGTCAACAATGATAGAAAACAAGCTTCCAACACTGGGACTAGAAGAGCTCAGGCAATCCATTTGAATGGAAGGAGCCCTCTCTTTCTGACATGTGAGCAATGCCATTGAATTTCCCAAACCAGGCAAATAGGGAGCCCTGGCAGCAGCAGCTTCACACACAGCAATGACACAGAACAGGGCAGGGCAAGAGGCTGCCAAAATTATAACTTCTACTTGCAATGAAGAACCTTTGTTTCCAGTTCTACTCTAGCCACTATTAATATAGAGTCAAAAAGACTAAAACTACTAGTAATAAGAACTGTACTATAATTAGCAAAAAAAAAAAAAAAAGATAATGGAAATAAGAAGAATTAATAAAATCCCTGCCATACTTATACTAGGTTTGCATGGCCAGGTTTTGGTGAGGGGCTTTAGGAGCACCTTCTGTGAGAGGCTGCTGGAAGCAGCTGCTCCTCCACGTCCCACAGAGTCAAATCCAGCTGGCTCCAGGATGGACGAGCCACCGGCCAAGGCTGTGCCAGTTAGAAATGGTGGTAACACCTTTGGGAAAAGAGATTTAAGAAAAAAAAAATGGGTGATTGTGTAGTTGTGTCCCTGTGAGCAGGGAAGAGCAGGGTGAGAACATGTGAGAGGAACAACTCTGCACACCCCAGGGCAGGGCAGGGCAGGGCAGGGCAGGGCAGGGCAGGAGGAGGGGCAGGAGCTGCTCCAGGGGCTGGAGCTGATTGCCCTGAGATTCCCTGGGCAGCCCCTGGGGAGGCAGCTGGGCCCCTGTAGCCCCTGGAGGGCCCGGAGAGCAGAGACGCACCTGCAGCATCTGCAGCAGCCCGTGCTGGAGCAGGGGGTGCCTGAGCAGGGGCTGTGACCACATGAGAAACCTGTGCTGGAGCAGGGACCTGGCAGGGACCTGCAAAGCCGTGGAGAGAGGAGCCCACGCTGGAGCAGGGTCCTGGCAGGACTTGTGAGCCCATGGGAGAGTGAGGCAGCTGCAGCAGTTTGTGAAGAGCTGCTGTCCGTGAGATGAACTCACCCTGGAGAAGTTCATGGAGAAGTGTCTCGGGGAGGCACCCCACGGTGCAGCAGGGGAATGACTCCTCTCCCTGAGCAGCAGGAGAAACAACGGGTGATGAACGGAGCAGAGCCCCCAGTGCCTGTCTGCCTGCACCACTGGGGGAGGAGGCAGAGCTGGGAAGGATCGGGCAGAAGGTGTTTTTGAAGCTTTAGTTTACTTCTCACTGTCATGCCCTGATCTGGATAGAAATAAATTCAATTAATACCTGTAAGTTCAAAAATGCTTTGCCCATGATGGCATTTGCTGAGTGATCTGTCCCAGTCCTTAACTCAAGCCATGAAGCCTTCATTCTATTTTCTATTTTTCTCCCTCCTGCCCATCTCTGGAGGAGAGTGAGAGAGCAGCCATGGTGGGTGCCTGGCATCCAGCCAGGGTGAAGAGACAACACTTGCTTTCCTTCATTCTTTCTTTCCTTCCAGAGGTCACAGTGAAGAGGTTGAGAGGGGCTTCGATGGAGGGAGTGAAGGTGGCAGGGAGTAGCGGGGACAGGAGGCACAGGGATGTGGCACGGGCACCCGAGGGGCCCGAGCAGCTGGCAGGGGGCAAGGCCTGTCCCCCTGGGCCAGCAGCAGCCCCGTGCCCTGCCCAAGGCGCTGCCAGCAGGGGCTGGGCCCCAGAGGCAGGGGCAGAGCCCAGCCCCGGGGGCGGCGTTTGTGCCCCAAGCCCCGTCCAGCCCAGCCTGCCCCGTGTGCGCAGTGAGCCCTGGCACGGCTGCCCTGGACAGCGTGACCTGATAGGGACACTGAGAGCTGCCCCGCTGTGACCCTGCCCTGGGCACTGCACAGGCACCATCCAAACCCCAGCCAGCAGCACCCCTGGGCATGGCCCAGGCACTGGAGAGCATCACTGCCAGCCCCGCTGCTGCTGGGGATGTCCCAGGCACCAGAGCCCATCCCAGCCCCACTGCTGCTGGGCATGTCCCATGCACCAGAGCCCATCCCAGCCCCGCTGCTGCTGGGCATGTCCCAGGCACCAGAGCCCATCCCAGCCCCACTCCTGGGGATGTCCCAGGCACCAGAGCCCATCCCAGCCCTGCTGCTCCTGGTGATGTCCCAGGCACCAGAGCCCATCCCAGCACCACTCCTGGGGATGTCCCAGGCACCAGAGCCCATCCCAGCCCCGCTGCTGCTGGGGATGCCCCAGGCACCAGAGCCCATCCCAGCCCTGCTCCTGGGGATGTCCCAGGCCCTATGAGTGTCCCAGGTGTGGGACGAGCACCTCAAATGGCTCAGCTTTGACCCATCACCAACGGAGGCACCACCAAGGGCAGCCCTGAGAGTGCGCCCAGTGTGGGAAGAGCTCCATGTGCTGCTCCAGCTCCATCCCCCACGGGAGGATCCGCGCTGGATGATCCCCAGTGACCCCGGTGGACAGAGCCCTGGTGATCTGTGGTGCTGGTGATCTCTGTTGAGGAGACACCTGGCTGGGGCCTCCATATCCTCCTGGCTCCCCACCCCATGGCCTGGATTTTCTTTTCATTTCTCTTTGCCCTTCCAAACCTCCTAAAAGGAGGGTAAAAATAAAGACGTTGAGCTAAGACAACGATAGGGACACGGGGGGTCTTGCAGGGGATGTGGGGGATGCTGGGTGTGAGGGACTTGAGGGTTCCTGGGAGAGACTTGGGGCTTGCTCAGGGCTTTGGGGACACCAGGCTGAGCGGCTCCAGTTGCACTGGGAGACCCTGGAGGAGGTTCTGGGACAGCTGATCAAGGACCCCCTGCCCCGGAACTGTCCCCATGTGCCCCCATCCCAACGCCTCGTGTCCCCTGTAGCAGCTGCCCCATTCCCACAGTCACTCCCCTTTCCCCCGCCCGTTCCCATGTCCCCCCTATCCCGTTCCCGTCCTGCTCCCATTGCAGTCCGGATCCCATTCCCTGTCCCTGTCCTGTATTCCTGATCCCTGTACCGTATTTCCAGGGCCATTTCAGGTCCCTGGCCCTGTCCCCATCCTCATTCCCGGTCCCTGTCCACAATCCCGGTCCCTGTCTCCATTCCCTGTTCCCATTCCCAGTCCCAGTCCCTGTCCCCATTCCCATTCCCTGTCCTCGTTCCCTGCTCCCATTCCCGGTCCCTGTCCCCATTCCCCGTTCCCGGTCCCCATTCCCATCCCCTGTCCCCATTCCCGGTCCCTGACCCCATTCCCTGTCCCCATTCCCGGTTCCTATCCCCATTCCCATTCCCTGTCCCCATTCCCTGTCCCCTCTCACCGGACGCCGCCAACATCGCTCCGGCCCTCCCGGCCTCACGTGACCGAGGAAGCCCCGCGCTGCTCCCACCCACCAATCCCAGCGCGCGATCGCTCCCTTTGGGGCGATAACCACGCCCTTTGGCCTGGCTCCGCCCCCCGCCGGCTGCAGCCGCGTCCGGGCGCTGTTTGCTCCCAGTCCCCTCCCAGCGCTCCCAGTAATAGCGGGACCGGCAGGGAGAGCGCTCCCAGCTCCTGCCCGCTGCTCCCACCATCGTTCCCAGCGCTCCCAGTAAGAGCGGGACCGGCAGGGAGAGCGCTCCCAATTCCTTCCCGGTGCTCCCACCATCGTTCCCAGCGCTCCCAGTAAGAGCATCACCGGCAGGGAGAGCGTTCCCAGTTCCTGCCCGGTGCTCCCACCATCGTTCCCAGCGCTCCCATTAAGAGCATCACCGGCAGGGAGAGCGTTCCCAGCTCCTGCCCGCTGCTCCCACCATCGTTCCCAGCGCTCCCAGTAAGAGCGGGACCGGCAGGGAGAGCGCTCCCAGCTCCTGCCCGGTGCTCCCACCATCGTTCCCAGCGCTCCCATTAAGAGCATCACCGGCAGGGAGAGCGTTCCCAGCTCCTGCCCGGTGCTCCCACCATCGTTCCCAGCGCTCCCAGTATCGCTCCCAGTGCCGGGCGGGGTGGGGCCGCTTTGGAACCCCCCCAGGGCAGAGCGCGGCTGCTTTTGGGTGCCGGCACTGCCCGGGCCGGGCTGGGAGCGGAGATGGAGCGGGAGGGAGAGGAGGGAGAGAGGAGGAGGAAAAGGAAAGGCAAAAGGAAAGGGAGGATCGAGAGGAAAGGAGGAGCAGGAGGAGGCGGAGCAGGAAGAGGAGGGACAGAGCAGGAGCAGGAGGAGGAGCAGCACCAACCCCACGCGGTTCCCCCGCTCGGGCCGGGGTCCCCCGGCATCGCCCCCCCGGAACCGCAGGTGAGCGGGGAGCTCACCCCAAATGCATCGGGCGGTCTCCGGCAGGGTGGTTTGGCAGGGCAGGGGATGTTTGGATCTTGCAGGACCCCAAAGCCGGGCCGGAAATTGCCCTGGAGGGATCTTGGGGTGTCCCACGTGGCGATTGCCGGTACCTGCAGGCAGGGGAGTGATGTTGGGTTTGGGGATCCCCGGGAGAGCTGGGGGAGAACGTGGGAGCCCTGGAGTGGGGAGAGCGCAGAGGGGCGATGCCGGAGCCGGGGGATCCCCAGCAGCCTGGAGGAATGGGGGAGGCTGGGGATGAGCAGGGTCCGGGTCCCCGAGGCTGGAGGGAGCAGTGACATCTCCATCCAAAACTTGGGCAGCGGGACCATTAAACCCACCATGCTGATCCCTTGTTTTTCCCCAAACCAGGATTCCCACACCTTGGCCAGATGGAGCAGGAGACTGCAAGGAAGAGGAAGATGGCGAAGGACACCCAGGCAGGTGAGGAGGAAGTCAGTGCCCCTTTCCCCCTCTCTCCTGCTCCATCTCCCAGCCCAGCACGGCCCCGGCTGCAGGACAACCCTGCTGCCAACCCCGTCCTGCTGGGGATGCTCTGGGGGGATCTCCTTCCCCTTCCCTCTGGCACGGAGGCAAATCCCATCCTCTCCTTGTCCTTCCTCCCCCAGGGAAGGAGCTGAGGATGGAGAGCAGGGAGGACAAATCCCCACAGCAGAACCTCATGGAAGAGGCCTTTTTGAGCGACTCCAGGCACAGGAATCCAATGGGGAGGAAAAACTTGGAGATCCTGCAGGACGAGGGGCTCCAAACCCAGCCCAGGGTGCTCTGAAGAGGAAAGACCCACCCTGAGCCAGGAAGGTGGACAGAGCTTCAGCCAGAGCTCAGAGCTGGTGGCCCATGAGCAGCTTCGTGATGGGGAGAAGCCCCACAAGTGCTTGGAGTGTGGGAAGAGCTTCAGGCAGAGCAGCACCCTGATCAGCCACCAGATGATCCACACTGGGGAATGGCCCTATGAGTGTTGGGAATGTGGGAAGGGCTTCAGCTGCAGCTCCACCTGTTGGATCGGCAGAAGAAATGCAGCACTCAGTATGAGTGATGAGCAAGTCTCAAAATTTATTGATAGTCTCACTTATTTATATTGGTGTTAATGAAGCTCATACATATTGCAAGGCTGAGCTCATTATTGGTTAGTTACTTATCAACCAACTATGCCTACTTCTGCATTCTTATGGTTATTCTGTTGCTACTTCTACATTCTTGTAGTTATTCTATTGAAACTATCTTCATATTTTTGGCAAAAGATCCTCTTCCCTATCCTGTTGTTGCACCAAGGGCACAATGCCCTTGTCCACTATTGGACACTGACTGCTGACTCCTAGACTTGTCTCCTTGTTGCTTAACCAACGGTATTATGTCTACATGACATTTCTCAGCTAGCCAACTGTCCACAAAGCTCTCCACACTTCCCCCATTTTTCTGTTGAACAAGCATGGTCTGATTAAATGCAGCAGATATCATCCTTTGCACCATGTTTTGTAAGCAGATGCAAAAACACAGCAAAATTAATACTACTAACAAAGCTATAATGCCCACTATAATGCTGACCTTAACAATAGAGCGTAACCATGATCCCAGGCCTAAAGATTTGAGCCATTCATCAATATCAAAGCCCAATTCTACCTGTAAGTTTCCGGTTAACCTCCGCAACTCAGAGAGTTGGGAGTAGGATGGATCATGAATGGTCAGAAAGGTTCATGCAACGCATGCCTTCAAATTCTTCACAACCATGGCCTTGTGCAAGTAAAAGAAAATCAATTGCAGCTCTATTTTGAAGCGTTGCATGGTGAATAGAATCAACATCAAGCAAAAGGCTAGAAAGCGCCATAGAAGTGGCATTGGTTTGCTTCGCAAGCCAGCATTCCAACTTATTTAGGGTGGCATGGGTGCCTGCTGCTGCCACCCCTGGAGCCAGAAAGCTACCGACTGAGCCATCTAGGCTGCAGGGCTCCCATACTATGCATCTGATCATTGATGGCACGTAGATCATGCAGGAGACGACACCTGCCAGGATCATCTCCTCTTGATCACAAAAACAGGAGCACTCCAAGGACTAACAGATGACCGGAGATGTCCTTGGTGAAACTGCTCCTGCACCAGCTTATGTGCCTGAATGAGACTTTCCCCTTTTAAGGGCCATTGCTCAACCCACACCAGGTCCTCTGTTTTTCATCGGAGTGGGATCAGGAAAGTCCATGTAATGGCCGTTGTTAGCCCAAAGGGTGCTCATTTGTCAGCACTACTCCCATTTGAGCCAAAATATCCCGACCAATGAGGCACTGCACAGTAGGGGGCAAAGGTACAATTGAGAAAACATTCTGTAAACTTTTTCCGTCAATAGTTACAGATAACATGGGTGATTTTCTTGCAAGTGTTAGGCCTCCAACCCTGGTAACTGTCCCTGTGGTTGGCTGTAATGGCCAGTTGTGGGGCCAGAAATCTGGACTAATAATGCTGGAGTCTGCACCAGTATGTAATAAACCTTCCAAGGTTTGCCTCCCACCCTGCTACTCTATTATTACAGTGTGCTTTGGTCGATCATTCAGGTTCCTTGTTAATAGAGTGAGTCCTCCAGTGGAACCAAAGCCTCGTTCCCCTCTCAACTGTGATTGACGAGGGGGTAAAGTTTTAGTCATCTGCTCCAATGGAACCAATTGAGCTATCCTCTCTTGATTCGTACTGGCGGAAAAGGAGTATGCACCATGGCACAAAAATTTCCCCCATATAATCAGCGTCTATTATCCCGGCTAAAACAAACAATCCCATCATAATGGCCGATGATTGTCTCCGGAGCAAAGCTCGGATAGATTGTCCATCAATGATGATTGGTCCCTTTATTCCAGTCGGAACCTTTTCCAGTTGGGTGGTCATCAATGTTACTGCTGCTGCAGCTGCCACATCCAGCCCGAGGCTCCCGGCAGTGGCTGGTTGAAGGGAAGCTGGGCTGAGGTGTTGACAGGTTGAAGGGAAGCTGGGCTGAGGTGTTGACAGCAGCTACTTGTGTCTGGGCACGGCAGCTTGTGGACGCGCTGGCCTTCCCGTTTCCTGAGCGGGGTCAGCAGGCTCCGGTGTTGTGGGTATCCAAGCGACAATTTTGGCACCAGATGCTGGCTGCTTGACAAGCCCTTTGGGTATGTCCTATGCTTCCACACCGGTAACATTTAAATCAGCCAGCAGATGGAGCCCGTGGAGTATTTGTTGCTGCTGCTTGTAGGGGTGCAAGAGCAGCTAACACCTGACTCTGTGAGGCTGCTGCCTGTTTTTGTAATCCTGCTCCTAACTCCTTAATAGCTTCTACTAACATCGCTTGATTTCCTATGGGCACATTTGCCAATCGTTCTAAAGCTTCTTCTATAGACCAATTAGCTCTTAGGGTATTTAATACGTTCCTGTAGCCTGATTACAGTTCTTGAGTGCGCATTGTTTCAACAAAGTACCCTTCCTGAAATCAGGGACTCCTGCCCGCTCGATAGCATTGGCTGCCTTATCTATATAAGATCCGAATGACTCATCTCTTCCTTGCTTTATTCCCATATAAGAGGGGACCCCGCCTGGCTCTTTTATCCTATCTATAGCCAACAGCACCAGGTGCATAGCCTCCCAACATTTATCAGGACCGAGTAACGCCTGTGCTTCTGTCCGAAGAAAAGGCCCCAGACCCATTAGCTCCTCTAGGGTTATCCTGTGTAACGGGTCACCTGGCTGCCGTATTACTGCTACGCATTCCTGGCAGAGTGCCTGCCAGTGTGCATTAAACAAGAGCTGCTGATGCTGAGTGAAGATAAGCTTCACTATTCCTCTGCAATCAGCCAGCAGTAACACCTGAGTCCCCTGGATATCGTCAAGCATTTGTTTTGTGGGCTCACTGGTTAGCCCAAATTGACTAACTGGGGACCGTAATTGCGACAGCAGCTTCCAGTCTAGAGCAGTTATTGTTGTTTGAAACCCGCCCCCTGCCACAGGTGAATATATCACCGGACAAGCAACATCCATAGCTGCTTTTATAGGCTCTTTATCCCCCGTAACGATGATATCTTTTGCTACCGCTGCCCATGCCTCCCTTCGCCCCCGTGCAATGGCCCCCGCTAGGTCACTCTCTGACCCAGGGATCGGCTCATTACCAGGAGGAGGAGATGGAGGGTTTGACACAGGCGGTGCAGGCAGTGCTGTTGTAGCACAGGCGGTGGGTGAGCTGCTCCTTGAAGCAGGAGCTGATGTTGGTGGCAAAATGACTGCAGATGTGGCAGGAGGTCACAGACAATTGAACCAGTCCCCATAACTCTTATTCTTATCACACGTCATGCTAGCTTGCTGTGCAGCCTTCTTTTCTGCCTGATATTGTAATAACTCATTATGCACAACTCGCCATAGCTTTCCCAACTTTTTTGCAGTTTTATCTTCATCTATAACTGCCTCCCACAGCGTCTCCAAATTTACGCCGCTCCGTTAGTTCATGTACTATATGAGGATTTTGAAAAATTCCTTGTTCACACCCGTAAGCTAACCTGGGAAGCTCTTTCTGCAAATCTATGCCCTTAACATGACGCTTTTGTAAAAAGCAAGTAAATAAATCATATGCTGCTTGCCTTTTTCTTTCCATTTAAAGAACGTCAGTGCTGTTGCAGCCCCACAAGGTCTCGGCAGCACGTATCGGCCGGGCTCTTCATTGAGGTCACCCAGGGCGCGGCACCTTCCCTTTTTCAGCAGTGCTTATTCGCAGTCCTTGCTGCGACAGGACCCTAACTCCACTGATCCACCGTGGTTGCCGTTACAGGAATCACATCACAGGGTCACCATATGAGGGAAATCAGCACAAGAAATGCGGCACTCAATATGCGTGATCAGCAAGTCTCAAACTTTATTGATGGTTCACACATATTTATATTGGTGTTAATGAAGCTTATACATATTGCAAAGCTGAGCTCATTATTGGTTAATTACTTATTGGCTAACCACACCTATATTCTGATGGTTATTTTGTTACTACTTCTACATTCTTGTGGTTATTCTGCTGAAACTATCCTCATATTTTTGGCAAAAGATCCTCTCCCCCATCCTGCTGTTGCACCAAGGTCACAATGTCCTTGTCAGTGGTTGGACACCAACTGCTGAATCCTAGACTTGTCTCTGTCTAACTGAAGCAATGGTATTATGTCGACGTTACCTTTCTCAGCTAGCCAACTGTCCACAAAGCTCTCCACATTGCCTTATCCTAATGAGCCCCATGGTGCATTTGGAGCTGAGCCCTTGAACCTCAGGGCCTGGGAGGAAATTGCACAAACCTTTCCAGGATTCAAAGTCAGAAGAAAACTCCAAAGTGTCTCAGAGCATTAATGGGTCTCACTGAGATCCATCCCGAACACAGGCTCCTCATGGACTCCTTGGAGGAGAGAATTGGTGGCCAGGATGGCACAAAAATCTCTTGGACACTCAGTGTGGAAAGGAAAATCCAAACTACCTTAAAAAACTTGAGTATCTCCAAGCATTACTGAGCACCACTGAGTGCCAGTACAAAGCTCTCCAGGGACTCATTAAAGCAGATAATTGGGGCCATGATTGCACAAACCTCTCACAGAGTCTGTATCAAAATGGAAACACCAAGTACCTTCAAATAACTGAAGTACCCTGAAGCATTAATGAGCCCACTGAGTGTTGTTACTGACAAAGCCTCTCCAGGGACTAATTACAGCAGATAATTGGAGCCCATGATTGCAGAAACCTCTCAGAGACTCCAAGGCAAAAGCCAAAGCCAAAGTCCTTTGAAAAAGCTGCAGTCCCTGCAGGGAGCATGAAGGAGCCCCCAGGGCCATTGCTGAGCAAGGCTCCCCAGGGACTCCTTGCAGCAGATCCTTGAGGCCACTGGGATGTGGGCTAGGGGGGGATGCTGAGGGCAGCACAAGGGGCTGACAGTGCCCAGCCTGGCTGGGGCTGTGCCAGGAGGCCCCAGGGCCTCAGGACAAGGTGTCTCCTTCCAGCCCTTGGTGGCACAGACCCTGCTGTGGCCCAGGGCACCAAGACTTGGCTTCTCTTTGTCCCCACCTGTCATCACTGCCTGGAGTTCTCTGCTCTGCCTGGGGCCTGGGGACACTTGCTCAGTCGTGTCCCTCAGTGGGACCCATTAAAAGTCCAAGAAAGTTTGGAGTTGGATTCTGCCTTGGAGTTCTGGAGAGGTTTCTTCAGCTGCCTCTCAGGGACTGATGTTCAGGGCCTGAGCACAAAGCCCCAGAGGCTGATTAAAGTCCTTGTGCTGTGTCTGTGCTGCTGAGCTGGGCTGGGCTCCTGGCACAGAGGCAGCTCCTGGTCACCAAGAAGAGCTTCAAAAGCACATTTCTCTTGATGAGCAGCTCTTGTGCCAGCCCAGCAGGGCTGGGGCACTGCCTGCAGCCAGCCCGGGCACAGCACAGAGGCACAGAGAGCTTCAATCAGTCAGGGCTGGGAAGGGGCTGAGAAGTGCCTGGGGCACAATCACTGCCAGCCCTTGGCACAGGAACCTCTGGCTGCAGGACAGTGCAGCTGCAGCTCCTGGAGCCATCTCCTGCAGCTGGAACATGCCAATGCCTGCAGAGCCTGTGAGTACATTCTCTGCTTGTCTCTTGTGCAGAGCAGCCAGGGGTGCCCAGGGCTGTCCTGCAGAGCAGGGTCCTGCAGCCCAGGGCGCTGTGCTGGGGCAGGGACTCTGCTGCCTGCCAGGGACAGCTCTCAGCCGGCCCTGGCAGCTGCTGCCAGCACTGGGGAGAAGCTCTGGGGGGAAGGAGCCGCCCTGAGCAGGGCAGGGGCTGCTGCTGAGAGGGGCTGGGTGGGGCAGGGCTGCTCCCAGCTCCAGACCAGCCTGGGCACAGCTCAGGAGGGCACTTCCCAATGTTGGTAACCCTCGGATTGCTGGAAAGATCAGGAGCTTTCCTGAGAGTGTTTTCTGTTTCCTGCTTGGAGCAGGGTGGGAAAGTTGGGGTGATGGCAAAAAGATTATTGCTTTTTATACATTTCTGATACATTCATAGCTCTGTAAATTACTATTATATAGTTATAAATCTACATTCCTTACTTAACACTACTAAATTCCTATTAACTATATTAAACTACTCTTATATACTTATATAAATATAATCCTTAATTAACTCTAGTACGTTTCCTAACCATTCTCTTAGATTTTAGAAAAATGAGCTCACTGTCAAAATACATTCCTGAAATACTGTCTTATAGTCTTATTATCAAATAGTCCTATTATCAGGAAGAAAACCTACAAAAACATTTTTTTTATTGACTAGAATGTGAGCAGTCATAACAAAAAGTGAAGGTAAAGAAGCCCTTGGACCTATTCCAATGCATTGAGCCAGGGTGTGTAACTGGGGCAACTGAATCTGCTATTGGATGTTCCTGTTCAATATCCTAATTAATCAACCTTGATAAATTGTTGAAGTCAGGCACCGGGTGTGCCCCATCCCCATTGGGACACCTGGAAGCTTCCAATTTATGTCTGGTTTTTACTTTACTGTTCTAACACTGTTGCAAGGGTTGTTTTTTTTTTTTTTTTTCTCTTTTGATTATAGACAACAGGGGGATGAGAGGAGCAGAACAGGAATTGTAATCAGATACAGAATATTCTGAGTTGAAAGGGACACACAGGATCATCCAAGGAGTGTTTGAACATTTACAGAGAGTCCAGAACTGTACATTTGGGTGGTCAGTGTCTCTGCTGGGAGCCTCCCAAAGGGCCCTCAGCCACCCCTCAGCCCTGCACAGCAGCAGCATCACCTCTGCAGGGCCCAGCAGGGCTCTCCTGAGCTGCCCTTGCCCAGCTGCACACAGAGCCTGCCCCAGCCAGGGCCCTGCACACAGGCAGGTTTCTGTAGGGCCCCAGCCAGGGCACGCAGGCTGGGATGGGCTCTGTGAGCGCTGCCAGGGACAAGGCTCCTCTCAGGAGGGAATGTCCAGGCCCAGGGAGATGCTCAGGGAAGGAGAGGGGGCTGAAGAGAGCAGGGCTGGGGCAGGAGGGCACTGTTGGTGTGTGGGAGGTGCCGGGCACAGCTGGGCACGGGAACACTGTCCTGAGTGCCCGGCTGTCTCTGCCCTGCCCTCTCAGGCACAGCACCACAACATCTGCTCTTGCTTCTGCCCTGCCCTGACATTGGCACTGTTATCTGCTGCTCTCAGGGAGGCTCTGGCATCTGCAGCAGCTGAGTCAGGCACTGCCCTTGGCATTCCTGCCTGGCAGGGCTGTCCATGGGAATGGGGTGTCCAAGCTTCCCTGGCACCTGTGGGGCTGTGGGCAAAGCAGTCCATGGGAAAGGGGAATGAGCTGAGCCCCCTCCCTGAGATCCCATCATGAGCACAGCCAGGGATCTCCTTGCTGTGCCCTGCCAGGCTCTGAGCTGCCCTCCTGGGTGCAGATCTGTGCCAGAGCCTCTGGGAGTTCCCTGAATGTCCCACGGGGAAGGGCAGAGCTGCCACAGCTGAGGAAATGCTGCTGGGTTTGCCCAGGGAGCCGTGAGTGTCCTTGGCACAAGGGGGTGCTGAGAACTTGCCCAGAGACCTTGAGAGAGGGTGAGACATTCAGGGATCCCTCTGCTCTGGGCAGGGTCTGGTTTATACCAAGGTGACCCAGGAGTGTGATTGTGCTCTGATTGCAGCCAAAGGTTCTCCCACATCAGGACGAAGAGCAAGTGTGTCCAGCTGTAGGGATTGTCTACAGGGAATGGCCCAGGTTTGGCCCAAAGCAGCCTCTCCTGACTTGTCACTGTCCTTTCTCCATGAACAGGTGCCCATGTGCAGCCACAGCCAATGTCGAACAGCAGCTCCATCAGGCACTTCCTCCTGCTGGCATTGGCAGACTCGCGGCAGCTGCAGCTCCTGCACTTCTGCCTCTTGCTGGGCATCTCCCTGGCTGCCCTCCTGGGCAACGGCCTCATCATCAGCGCCATAGCCTGTGGCCACCACCTGCACACACCCATGTTCTTCTTCCTGCTCAACCTGGCCCTCACTGACCTGGGCTCCATCTGCACCACTGTCCCCAAAGCCATGCACAATTCCCTCTGGGACACCAGCAACATCTCCTACACCGGATGTGCTGGACAGGTCTTTTTCTTTCTGTTCTTCATCTCAGCAGAGTATTCCCTCCTGACCATCATGTGCTACGACCGCTACGTGTCCATCTGCAAACCCCTGCACTATGGGACCCTCCTGGGCAGCAGAGCTTGTGCCCACATGGCAGCAGCTGCCTGGGCCAGTGCCTTTCTCAATGCTCTCATGCACACGGCCAATACATTTTCCCTGCCCCTGTGCCATGGCAATGCCCTGGGCCAGTTCTTCTGTGAAATCCCACAGATCCTCAAGCTCTCCTGCTCCAAATCCTACCTCAGGGAAATTGGGCTTCTGGTGTTTTCCATCTGTTTAGGACTTGGATGTTTTGTGTTCATTGTTTTCTCCTATGTGCAGATCTTCAGGGCTGTGCTGAGGATCCCCTCTGAGCAGGGAAGGCACAAAGCCTTTTCCACCTGCCTCCCTCACCTGGCTGTGCTCTCCCTGTTAGTCAGCACTATCATATTTTCCTACCTGAAGCCCCCCTCCATGTCCTCCCCATCCCTGGATCTGGCCCTGTCAGTTCTGTACTCGGTGGTGCCTCCAGCCCTGAACCCCCTCATCTACAGCCTGAAGAACCAGGAGCTCAAGGCTGAAGTGTGGAGACTGATGACTGGAAAATTTCAGAGATATTGAACTGCTGGCCAGTGTCTGCCAATCACTTGTAATAAAAGTCATCTGTGATATTCCTTTTTGGTTTCATTTTGGAGGTTCTTTTCCTTTGTTTTATTTTTTTCATATTGTCTGCAGAGAAATGTCACTTTTTGTGCTATTTCTCATTTTGTTTCTCTCCACCTTCCCTGTGATCACAGACTGTGTCAATGAGGGGTTGTGCTCTCAGTGGCTTTAAAGGAACTAAGGGATCTCCCAGCAGAGTTTTCTGCAGGGATGCCCTTTTGTTGCCTTTTCTGGAGCTGCAGCAGCAATGTCTGTGTGCAGAGCTGGGGCAGATCAGTGCTGGCCCAGCAGCTGTGCCGAGCAGCAGCAGCAGCAGCACTTGGTGTTGCCAGTGCTGCTGCCGTGGCCCTTCCCCGCTGCCCTGGTGGCCCTGGTGTTGCTGCAGGGCCTGAGTGCTCTCGGGGCCGGGCACAGCCCTGGGGGTGGCAGTGCCGGGGCTGCAGCAGGGACAGGCCATGGGCACTGCTGGGGCAGCGCTGACGCCTCAGGCCAGGCCCTGGGGGCTCCAGGCTCCTTGCCCAGGCTCTCTCCAGAACACGGCCAGGCCAATGCTCAGCACAGAAACCCCCGTGAGCTGCCCCAGGCTGGCCGTGGGCAGGCTGGGGGCAAACAGCATGGCTGGGGCTCTGCAAGGGCCCTGGGGCAGACGGGAAGGAGCAGCAGAGCAGGGGCTGATCCATGCCCAGTGCGCTGCACAGCCCAGGGCAGCGTCCCAGAGCGTCCTCATGCAGCTGCCAACAACATCCCCCCTCTGCAGCCCTGGCCTCTCCCCCAGCTCACACAGGTGCCCCATCCTTGCAGGCACAGACACGGCAGCACTGCCTCAGCAGCCCCTGTTTGCATTGCACACAGCAGGGGCAGCACCCCCATGCTGTTGCTGTGGGGACATGAACCTGAGGGAGCACAAATGCCATCAGCCCCTGGGGCCAGCAAGGCCTGGGGGACACCAGGGAAACCACTCAGCTTTGTCCTGGCCTCTGCACTCAGCCAGAAAGTTTGTTCCCATCAGCTGGGAGTTTCCTGTGCCACTGCAGACGCTGTTGCTCAGAGCCAGAGCTGCCTGGCAGCCACCCCCAAACTGCCCTAAGCATTTCCTTGGCTGAACCATTGCTTTCTTTACTCTTCCCTGGTACACATTTCTTCCCATTGCCCACCTTCGTTCCCTGCCCTGCAAACAGCCCATCCCTGGTTGCCCTTTCCTCTCTGGCCCCACTCCCCATTGCAGTTCCTGACTTGTCCCCATGGGAACGTCCCTTGGGCAGCAGGATCATCCTACAAGTGCTGCAGGAATTGTCTGCAGGCTCCTGCAGTGCCTGGTGCTGCTCCCTTGCCAGAGGCACCCCAGGCCAGGGGGGCACATCTGGGCTGCTGTGTCTGCCTCTGGGGCTCCCTGTTCTGGGCATTGAGGAGGAGCTGCAGAGGCTCTGCAGGACTGACAGGATGGGCTTTGGGGCTGCCAGGAGAAGCTGAGGGACCTGGGCTGCTGGAGCTGCTGAAGAGGAGGCCCAGGGCTCATCCTGCAACTGCTCCAAGGGTGGTTTCAGAGAATCCCAGAATCAGCAAGGCTGGAAAAGGCCTTGGAGATCATCAAGTCCAACCTGTGCCCTGACACTGGCTTGTGTCCCCTGAGCCTCCTCTTCTCCAGGATAAAAAACCCCAGCAGTTCCCTCAGCCACTCCTCACAGGACTTGTGCTCCAGACCCCTCCCCAGTCTTGTTGCCCTTCTCTGGACACACTCCAGCCCCTCCATGTCCTTCCTAAGTTGGGGGCCCAGAACTGGACACAGCACTTGAGGTGCTGCCCAACCAGTCCCCAGCACAGGGGAAGAATCCCTGCCCTGCTCCTGCTGGCCACACCATTCCTGATCCAGGCCAGGAGCCATTGGCCTTCTTGGCCACCTGGGCACACTGCTGCCTCATGTCCAGCCTGCTGTCCATCAGTCCCTGCAGGTCCCTTTCTGCCTGGCTGCTCTCCAGCCACTCTGTCCCCAACCTGTAGTGCAGCAGGGGTTGTTGTGGCCAAAGTGCAGGACCCGGCACTGGGACTTGTTAAACCTCACCTTGCTGGATTTGGTCCCTGGATCCAGCCTGTCCAGGGCCTGTGCAGAGCCCTCCTACCCTCCTGCAGATCCACACTCCCAGACAACTTGGTGTCACCAGGGTTCCATGAGGCCCCAGAGTGTCCCAATGGTTTCCATGATTCTATGAGGCCTCCCAGTGTCACAATGTTCCTTTGGTTCCATGGGACCCCTTGGTGTCACAAAGTCCCTTGGATCCTTGGGCCCTGCAGTGTCACAATGGCGCCGTGGTCCCCTCAGGCCCTGCAGTGTCACAATGGATCCTTGGTTCCATGAGGTCTGGCAGTGCAGCAATGCTCTCCTTGGTTCCACAGTGTCACAATGGCCTCTTGGTCCCAAGGGTCACCACAGTGTCAAACATGTTTCCTTCATTCCAGGAGTCCCTGAGGAGCAGCCCTGGCCCCTTGGTTCCTCGGGCCCTGCAGTGTCACAATGGCCCCATCATGACACCAGGTCCTGCTCTGTCACAATGCTCTGCATGGTTCCACAAGGCCCTGCAGTGTCACAGTGGCCTCTGTGGTTCCACCAGGACCCAGACTGTCACCATGGACTCCTTGCTTCCATCCAGCCCCACAGTGTCACCATGGCCCCTTGGCTCTGTGCTGCCATGTCGTACACAGTGTCACCATGGTCCTCTTGGTGCCACCAGGCCCCACAGTGTCACAATGGCCCCTTGCTTCCCCAGGGCCCTGCAGTGTCACAATCATCAGAGAATCAACCAGGCTGGAAATGACCTTGGAGAGCATCAAGTCCAACCTGGGACCCAACACCACCTTGTCACCCAGACCATGGCACTGAGTGCCACATTCAGTCTTTCCTTAAACACTTCCATGGATGTTGACTTAGCCACCTCCCTGGGCAGCCCATTCCAATGCCCAACCACAGAATCACAGCCCTGGTGCTGCTGGCCATACCGTTCCTGATCCATTGGAGTGCCAGTAGTTGGATGAGGGAAATGGTGGGGAGGGGATAGGGACAAAGTGTTCTAGATTGTCATCCATTAAGTGTCTTGATTTTCATATCTGTTCAGACTGGATTAGAAGGTGCTAGAGGTCAATATCAATAGGAGATTGCTGATACCAATCTACAAACAGGAAAAAAAAAACTTAACACGACAAAACACTTCTTTCTGCATTGTTTTCAATACAGTATATTCACTTAGAATACACTTCTGAAATCTGTCTAATTATTCACAGAATTTAATAAAAACATAGACTATTCCCTGTGGCTGTTGTTGTTCTGGAATTTTGCATAAATGTTTATGAGCTTTCCTGACTGAATTCCTGAACTGAAGAGCTCAAGAAAGAAGAGGCCTCTGGAGTAGTAAAACTCATCAGCAACCTCCAAGTGGCTGAGGATCCATGCCCATGAGAGCAGCAATGAACAGAAATGGGCACAGCTTTGTGGCTGCCCCAGCTTTGGCATGGGCCCTGAGTCTGGAGCAGGAGCAGCTCTTGAGGGCCCCAAGGCTGGGGCTCTGGTGCTGCCCTGGGCAGATGGGATGGCAGCAGGGGCTGCAGAGCTCTCAGCACCTCAGGCCGAGGGGAGCAGGGCAGCCAGGGAGCCTCCTTTGGCCTTGGCCAAGCACCTTCCCCCATGGCTGGGGCTGAGTCCTGTGGCAGCTGCAGCTGCTGCTGTGCCCTTGGCAGGGGCTGAGGCCGTGGGGCAATGCCCAGAGCAGCCTGGCCTGAGCAGAGCTATAGGGCCAGAGCCGGCTGGGCTGGGCTGGGCTCAGAGAGGCCCTTGGTGCTGCCCAGAGCTCAGGGCAGCTGGCAGAGC
The DNA here is from genome assembly GCF_051311805.1 of Agelaius phoeniceus. Lineage (NCBI taxonomy): Eukaryota > Metazoa > Chordata > Aves > Passeriformes > Icteridae > Agelaius > Agelaius phoeniceus. Next base: position 771,335 of record NC_135272.1, on the reverse strand, counting down.
TTGCAGGGAGCTGGGCCGGGCTCAGAGAGCCTGGCCCAGAAACCATCAGTGTCCATCTCAGCCTGGCTGAGCGTGCAGGGGCAGGACTCAGGCCAGGCCTTGTGGGGCAGGGCCAGCGCCTGTGCAAGGCATTGCAAACAGGCAAGTGGCCCAGAGAGGAGGCTGCTCTGTGCCCTTGGTGGCATGGACAGAGCAGGGAGGGGGCCCAGGACATTTGTCAGCACCAGCCTCTGTGCCCATGCCTTGGCAGCCCTGGCTGCTGAGCCCAGCTTTGGCCTGGGCTGAGTTTGGCTGTGGCCCAGCTCCATCCTCCTGCGGGGCTCAGGGCCTGTTCCCAGCCATGGCCAGCCCTGGCTGCCTCTCTGCTGGCCCAGAGGCCGGCAGAGCCCGGGGCAGGGCTGTCTGTGCAGCCCCACAGGTGCCAGGGGCTCTGCAGGAGCTGGCAGAGGCTGCCCAGCAGGGAGGCCATGGGGCACAGAGCCCCAAGGCTGCTGTGGGCACCACGGCACAGGGGCCGTTCCCAGCCGCAATGCTCCTGGCCTGGGCTGGGCCTGCACAGGGGCTGGGCCACCATGGCTGGGCCAGCACAGGGCCACAAAGGGGCCACGCAGCCGCTGCCGGGGCTGACAGCAAGGCCAGGCACACACAAGCAATTGCTGAGCATGGCCTGCGCTGGCCAGGCCTGACTGTGCCAAAGGCAGAGCTCAGCTGCCCTTGGGGGCTGCAGCAACACTCCAGAGCCCAAAGAGCCTCCATGGCTGGGCTGGAGACCAAGGCTGCAGCAGGGAAATGCAGGGCTGCTGCAGGATGGGGAGGCCATTGAATTCCAGCACACACCTCAGCTCTCTGATGATCCCGGCACCATGCTGGGCCCTGTTTCAGACTGGAGCAGAGCAGATGTTGATGGGACAGGAGCCCTGTGGGGCTGTCAGGGACCTGCAGCTTGCAAGGTGCTCTGCTCTCCCTCAGGTGCTCTGGGAGAGATCCAATCCCAGCTGGGCACCTCAGGGCACAAGTGGCACTGCCTGTCCATGGCCACACAACTGATGTCTGCCTGGAAAGGGGCACAGTTTTTAATAACTCTTAGTTTCATAATATGCAAGGAAATTTTTATTATCTGGGTCATTTGAGTACTTTTAAGACATGGCAATGTATTCCCATCAGAAAAGGGTGTCTCCTGGAAGCGTTCTGATGGCAGGAGAAGAAATACTGTTCTTTCAGTCAGCTTGTGTCACCAATATTCAGTCTAATATTTAACATCTCTTTTCCATCAGGTGTTTCCAGCTATCCTGGTTAAATTGTCATGTCTAAGTACATCTCTTCACTAGACCAGATGGATCTATGACTTTTCCATTGCTCCCAGATTTCCTCCTCCAGGTGTTCTCTGGTCATTCAAGTCCCTCTCAACTGACTGGTTTCATGCTTTGACCTCCAGGGAGTTGCCCAATTTTCTGATGTTCAAATAAATATGAAATCAGTAAACATCCTAATTGTCTTTATATCTATCACAGAATTACATTTTCTTATGTCTCTGTCTAAAACTGTTCCAGTACAGAAATCCCCTGGGGATCTGGACATTTCAGATGCTGCTGGGACATCCCAGAGAGCTGAGGGAAGAGCTGGGATGGTTCTTGAACTGTTCAAATGTCCAACTTGTGTTTGCTGGCAAGAAACCTTTCTGTGCCTCTGAGTGTCACCAGGCCCTGAGCCCAAAGGACACAAACCTGATGAGTTGTGGGTCCCACTGCAGGGGCTGCACTTGGACCTTGGCTCTGCACAGGAGAGCTCTTCATCCCCTTTCTCTCTTTTCCTCCCTCTGGGAATGGAGGGAGCTCCTGACTTCAGCCTGTGTCTCGTGTGTGCAAAGAGCAAATCTGGGCAGAATCGGGGCAGGGAGGGTTTGGGGAGACCTTGGGATCTGTGCTGGGCACAGAAGGTGTTTTCCATTGCTCTGAGACTGTCTGCTGTGGAAAGCGGATTTAATATCCAGCAGAGGAATGACTTTTGCATTTGATGGAGCTGTGCCTTCCCTTGGCTTTGTTGGCTGACAAGAAATGAACATCCCTCTGTGTCTCGGGCAGCTCCTTCTGCAAGGAAAGCAGGTGGGAGTTGGAGCCAAGGAGCTGAAAGCTGCAGGTGCAGCCTGGGCTGGAGGGAGCTCAGATTTGCACAAGGCTGCTCTGAGTGCCAGGGCTTGGATGGGGGAAATGGTGGGGTGGGGGTAGGGACAGAGTCTGATTGATTGTCAGCCATGAAGGGTCTTGATTTTAATATCTATTCAGACTGCGTGAGGAGGTACTTGGATACAGTGTCAATTGGAGATTGCACATATTGATTTATGAACAGGAAAAAATCCTAAACAGGACCTAAAAAATGTTTTCTCACTGTCCTTTTAAATATAATGCATTCACTTTGGATAGACTACTGAGATCTGTCTAATTAACCACAAAGGATTTGAAAATTAAATCAAAGTATTCCCAGAGGCTTGGCTTGTTCGGGTGTTCTGAATGTTAATGAGCCCTGGGACACTGAATTCCTGCACTGAAGAGCTGAAGGCTGAACAGGCCTCTGGAGCAGGGAAATTCAGCAGCAGCCTCCAAGTTGCTGAGGATGTCAGCAGCCCCCAGTGAGGCCATCCCTGCCCAGAGACCGTGGGGGAATGGGCAGACAAGGAGAGCGTCCCTGGGGCTGGGGCAGCACAACTCAGAGGCACCAGGGGCTCCAGCTGGGCAATGGAGTGTGGAATGTGGCTGGGAAAGCCCTGCCTGGGCTGGGCCAAGCAGGACACACAAGCCCTGACCCCCATCCCCCCAAACAACTCTCTCAAGGAGACATTTAAAAGGAATTACAGTTGTTTGTGTACTCTGAGTTGGACTCCCTGGAGAAATACCAACAAGGGAGTCTCAGGAGCTCAAAAGAACAAAACAGTCACTACCCGGAGCTTTGGAAAATCAGAGAAACTTTGGCAAATGGTTTATTATGACATTGTAGTAATTTCAGTTTGTTAATTTAAGATTTTTCTAATATTGAGATTTCTTAATTAATGTATTGATGAGTGTGGTGAGTTTTAGTGTTGGTTAATTATTTATGTATTTTTTTTGTTGTGAGATAGGATTATGGGAAAGGTAAAGTAGTCCTAACATTTTAAAAGGGTATAGAGAAATTTTTATTAAAAGTAAATTGAAAAAGAAAAAAGTAGTAAGAATTAAAATAAACCCTTTAGAACACTTTTTTTTCTTTACAACTTTTTCTTTTTACTGACAATGTAAAGAAAATAAACTTAAAATTTCTAGTTGGTTTACTATTTCTAGAATAGTCTTTTTTTAGTTTACTTTAGTAGAGAAGTTTTTCTTGTTAAGGTTATGGAGATTTTTTTACAAGAAGAAAAATTTTTTTTTTGTGGTTCTTAATTCTGTCATGGATAACAGTTGTCTGGGGAACTTTGTTCTTGTGAAGTTGTTTTTATTGCTACAAGTTTTTTTACATCTTGCAGATGGGCCATGTCAACTTATGGGGTATTGTTTTAAAGATGAGTTCTTTAAGGGTAAAAGCTTTTATTTTTTACTTTTAAAATTATTTTTATCTCTGGGAATAGAGATCTTCTCTTGGGGATACTGGATTACTTGGATTTTTTCCCTCCTGTTTAAACTTTAGATGAAATTATGGTTATTTTAACATTTGTTTATTTTAGTATAGAAGGGTTTTTTTATATTAATTGTAATTTTTTTAAAAAGTTTTTTGTATTATAAAGAAAAAGAGTTTTTTCATTATAGTTTACAAGAGGATTTTAGTTTTAAGATTAAGGTATTTTTTCTTTTTTTACTTGGGATTTATTTTCTCCTTTACTGACTTTAATGTTTTTATATATTTTTTTATATGCTGGTATTTTGGTTTTTTCTTTTACTCGATGGAGCAATGAAGTATTGAAAGGATTAACACCTGACCTGCCAGTAACTTGTGGTGGAAGTTGTGGTTGGGTTGTGTTAGAATTGGTTTAATGGTTGGTTTTGGGGGGGGTTTTTTGTGTTTAATTTTAGTTGTAGGGTTATTTTGTACAGGTGGTAGGTTGTAGGGGTTTTTGGTTTGAGTTGTGTTGGGGTGGGAGGGGACTTGATGGTAAGATTTTAACAGCTGTGGCTGGCTTTGTTCTGGTTGGGGTTTTGTAGCCTCTTTTGTTTTCCTGTTTGGGAGTTGTTGAGGTTTGGTTTGGTCAGAATGGGGACAATGGGGGTGGGGGGGGCGCGGCCTGGGGAGGCGGGAAGGGGCTCAGCCCATGGCAGGGTTGCTTGGTTTGGTTTGGTTTGGTTTGCTTTGGTTGAATGGGGGCCGGGGCCAGGGCTGCTGCTTCTTTGTCGACTGGAAAAGAAAGGAGATTCCTGGGTTTTTTTGTCTTTTACATTTGTGTTTAACAGAGGCGTGTTCAGTATCTCAGTGGGTTAACAGATTGTCAGTAACACAAGAAGTTTTGTATTACTTTTTAAAATTCTTCTAATGTCAAATTACAACAGATATTCAATCAACAAAAAACATTTCTCAAAGCATTGACTTGGCCCATTCAACTTCACAAACTCTAAGCCTGTTCAATTTAATGTTAATAAGAATTTACAGGAGCACAGAAACAGAAGAAGACACAGAAAGAGAGAAAGACAAAAAAGATGTAGAGAAGCACACACAGAGCTTCCAACTCCTGCATTCCAGCAGTGTTCAGATGGAAATTCCAAGAGGAGGTAGGGTCAAGATCTCTGCTTGCCTTGTGGTCAGCCTTCTATACCCTTTGGTCTCCCTGAGCCCTTCCCCCAGGTGGGGCTTGGGCTCATTTGGTCCCTCAGGAGCTGGGCTGGGGCTGCAGAGGTGGCTGTGGAGCATTGCCTGTGCTGTGCCAGGGACTGGCAGCCACTGCTGGGCTGGGATAGAGGCTCTGGGGGGATTGGGGTTCCAGGGCAGGGCAGGGCTTCCAGGGCAGGGCAAGGCTGGACCTGCCCCTTCCTCCCCCATGCATGAAATGTTTCCAGCCAACAATCTCCTCCAATTTGTCACAACAGGCAATATTGGAGGTGGAACCCAAATTCTGGCCATGGGCACCTGACTGAGAAGGACAGTTCTTTTCCATAGGAAGGAAAGCACAGAGCCCCAGTGTTTGGAGAGCCTCAGTAGGCCAAGACCAGCCAGACTTGTCAGGAATGGAAGATTTTGTCTGGGACCAGACTTTAGATATAGGGAATTGTGGAGGTGGAACACCAATCTCAGCCATGGGCACCTGGAGAAGCAGGACAGTTCTTTATCATAGGAAGGAAATCACAGAGCCTTCCTCAGTGTTTTTTGAGACAGATGCAAAGTGACTCTTGTAAAACCACTGCAAGACAGACTTGTCCTGGGAATATTCCTATTGGAATAATCGCTGGATATAAGGTGTTGTTGTTCTATTCCTGGAGTCCCATACTGTTGTTATCAGATTTCTAAAGTCCATACCTCCTTGGTGTGTTCTTACAGCTGCAGATCTTCACAGCACAGACTCCTTCCTCTACATCTTGTTCTCTCACAGTCCAGGGCTCCTCCAAGGCTCTCCCTGACTGGCTAATCTGCCCCCTTTTATCCCAGTTATCTTCATTGGTCACAGCTAGAGCCCAATTAAGGACATCGCAGCTGCAGCCCATCAAGGACAACCGGGACCCCCCGGGGCAAAGCCTTGATACAGATATTCAAATACAATACATTTCCTCTACTATAATAAGGAAATTTGGAGGTGGAATCCCAGTTCTGGCCACGGGTGCCTGGAGGAGGAGAAGAGTTCTTTTCCATAGGAAGAAAAGCACAGAGCTCCAGTGGTTCAGCAGCAGATGAGAAGAGACCCTCAACATGCCAGGGTCAGCTGGACCAGTCAGGCAGCCCCTGGGAGGCCAAGCCAGCCAGATCTGTTCTGTGTTCCCTTGGTTTTGTGGGGCCCTACAGTGCCACAATGGTGCCTTGGATCCACGGGGCCCTGCCGTGCCATAATGGTGGCTTGATCCCATGGGGTCCAGCAGTGTCACAATGGCCCCTTGTTTCCATGGGGTCCAGCAGTGTCACAATGGCCCCTAGGTTCCAGAAGGCCCCACAGTGTCACAATGGTCCCAATGATTCCATGGGCCCTGCAATGTCACAATGGACCTTTGGACCCTGGGGGTTTGCAGTGTCACAATGGTCTCCTTTGGCTCCACAGTGTCACAATGGACCACTGATGACAGGAGGCCCCTCTGTGTCACCCTGGAGCTTTGGTTCCATGCAGCCCTGCAGTGTCACAAAGGCCTCTCGGTTTCAGGAGGCCCCACAGTATCACAATGGTCCTCTTGGTTCTGTGGGGACCCCCAGGGTCACAATGGTCTCACCGGTTCCATGAGGCCTGACAGTGTCACAATGGTCTCTGTGATTCCGTGAGTCCCCTTAGTGTCACATTGGTCTCCTTGGTTCCATGAGGCTGTGACGTGTCTTAATTGTGTCTCCATGATCCCATGAGGCCTTGCAAAGTCACAATGGACCCTTGGCTCCATGGGGTCTCGCAGTTTCACAATGGACCCTTGGTCCCATGACACCTCAAATTGCCTGTCCTTGCAGCTTTAGTCTGAAAGCAACCCTTGGATATTTGGGGAGTATTAGGGGTGGAATTACATTTCAGCCATGGGTTCCTGGAAGGAAGGTTGGATCCCAGTGTTTCAAAGGCTGATTAGAGGCAGCCCCAAGGAGGCCAAGGCAAGCCAGACAGGGAAGAATCCTTGGATAGACAGAGTTTGGGAGGCCAAACCCCACTTTTGTCTATGGGCATCTGGACAAGAAAGACAATTATTTTCCATAGGAAGGAAAGTACAGAGTCCCAGTGTTTCAAAGGATGATGAGAGCTGGCCCTCAGGAAGCCAAGGGAACCTGGACAGTCCTAGCAGCTTTTGTCTGGGAGCCATCCTTGGATATAAGGAATTTTGGAGGTAGATCCTCAGTTTTGGCCATGGATGCCTGGACATAAAAGATGTTTTTTTGCATGGGAAGAAAAGGACAGGCCCCCTTTTTTTTGAAGGCAGATGAGAGTTGCCCCCCAAAAAACCAAGACCAGCCGGAGCTGTCTGTCCTGACAGGTGACATATGGGAATAATCCTTGGATATAATCAAATTTGGAGGAGGGATCCCAATTTCAGCCATGAACCCCTGGAGGAGAAGGACAGTTCTTTCCCACAGGAAGGAAAGCACACAACTCCAGGGCTTCAGGGGCAGATGAGAAGTGACCCTCAACATGCCAAGGTCAGCTGGACCAGTCAGGCAGCCCCCAGGAAGCCCAGCCAGCCAGACCTGTTCCATGTTCTTGGATCCTTGGGGCCCTGCAGCATCACAATGGCCCCTTGGTTCAATGAGGCTCTGTAGGATCACAACAGATCTTTGTTTCCATGAGGCCCAGCGATATAACAATGGTCTCCTTGGCTCCACAGTGGCACAATGGCCCCTTGCTTCCATGAGGCCTTGCAGGGTCAAAATGGTTTCCTTGTTTCCATGGGATTGCCAAATGCCACAATGGCCCATTGGTTCCATGAGGTCTCAGAGTCTCAAAATGGCCCCTGGGTTCTATTGGGTTCTCCAGGATCACAATGGCCCCTTGGTTCCACCAGGCCTGGATGTGTCACAATGGTCCCTTGCTTCCATGGAGACCCACAGTGTCACAATGGCCCCTTGCTTCCATGAGACCTTGCAGGGTCACAGTGGCTGCCTTGGTTCTGTGAGGCCCTGTGGTGTCACAATGGCCCCTTGGTTCCATGGGGACTCAGAGTGTCAGAATGGTCTCATTGGTTCCATGAAGCCCTGAAGTACGGAATGGCCCCTTGGTTCCATTGGGCTCCTCACTGTCACAGGAATTCTCAGTTCCACGGAGCCCTGCAATGTCACAGTGCTCTGCTTGGTTCCATGGTGCCACTCAGGGTCACAAGGGCCCCTCAGCTCTACAAGGCCCCACAGTTTCACAGCAGCCCCTTGCTCCCATGAGGCCGTGCCATGTCACAATGGTCTCATTGGTTCCACGAGGCCCTGCAGCTCCACAATGACCCTTGAAGTGTCACAATGGTCTCAGCAGGTTCGCCCGCTTATTCACAATGGCCTCCTTGGTTCCATGATGCCCTGTAGTATAACAATGGTATCCTAGGTTCCACAGTCAGGATGGCCCCATTGTCTCATGGAGCCCCACAGCCCCTTATAGAGCCCCATGGCCCCTTATGGAGCCCCACGGCCCCTTATGGAGCCCCACAGGGCCACTGTGATCCCCGCGATTCCATAAGGCCCTGCAGTGTCACAATGGCCCCTTGGTTCCAGTGGGTCCTGAAGTGTCATTATGGTCTCCGAGGTTCCATGAGGCCCCACAATGTCACAATGGACTTTTGCTTCCATGAGCTTTTGTAATGCCAACCACAGTCTCCTTGGTTCCACAGTGATACAATGGACCCTTGGTTCCATGAGGTTCAGTAGCATAACATGGATGCCCTGATTCCATGAGATTGTGCAGTGTCACAATGATCTCCTTGGTTCTGCAGCCCTGCTGTGGCTGCTGTGTAACAAGGGACCTGTGATACCATGAGGTTCCATAGTATGGAATATTAATCCCAATATTTCCGGGTGGGACATGCCTGGCCTCGTCTGACCCTTGCTGCTGGACCAAAGGCGGCAGCTGCGGTGTTTCACCTCAGAGATACCTTTGGCCGGCTGGGTGCTGCAGCTGGGCACTCGGAACAAATCCAGGCAAAGTAGGAACTCAGTTTACCTCTGGTGGAAAAGGTTCAGGTGTTGGTGAAGAGAAAGGAGAGGATTCTATCGTAGAGTTTTAATCCAGAGTTTATTCCAGGATGACAGACCTCTGAATCTTGTAACAGCTCCCAATAGAATCCCGACCGCATGGTCTCGTGTCCTTTTAAGCCCCGGGGACAGGGGGAGGGGAGGGACAGGTGAGGGCCAACCAGGTGGGAGGAGGGGAAGGCTCAAGGGATAGAGACACTTGGACAGGCCAATGAGCTCGGACCTGAGGGGCATCTTTTGAACTTCTGCCAACAACACCATGACCCTGCTGGAATGTTAAGATTGATGGACAGCTCTTAGCAGGAGGGCAAAGGGGAAAGGAGAGGTTGGAACACTTGGGGGGTTGGGATAGGTGAAACAGGAAATGGCATCACACTGCAAGAATAAAAATTTTGGACAATTGGAATTAGGACAATATGAGACAATAGAAACAAAGAGTCACGGACGTCCAGGTACCCTTTTCTGGGCAGCAGAAGCCTTAATAAAGACACACATTAACAGAGGATTAACCCTTAAAAACAATAGCCTATTGCATATTCATACATCTCATACATGATGCATAAATTCCATTCAAATATAGGATTCTGTCTGGTGATCGTCAACTTTTTCCTCTTCATCCTAATGGCATTGTCCTGGCTGAGCGAGGCGGGAAGAAGTTCATCTCTTCTGATAAGAGAGCAACAAATTCTTTTTCTCTGAAAGATTTAGGCGTCCTGTGGCTGCTGTCTTGGTGCGAGTCCTTTCTTTAGAAAAAAAGTATCCTACAAAGCATAATTTCAATTTTAACATTTTGTCATAACCTAAAACTATATTTAGCACACTACTTAAGAGAATTAATACAGCACACCTTTCTAACACAACACATAAAATATTCATTTTAATATTTGCAAAAAGCCAATCATAAAATATGCATTTTTCACACAGGGGAACGCTGGGGCTGTCACCAATGGGGTGTCACACACAGGGGAACGCTGGGGCTGTCACTGCTGGGGTGTCACACACAGGGCAACGCTGGGGCTGTCACCGCTGGGGTGTCACACACAGGGCAACGCTGGGGCTGTCACCGCTGGGGTGTCACACACAGGGGAACGCTGGGGCTGTCACCACTGAGGTGTCACACACAGGGCAACGCTGGGGCTGCCACCGCTGGGGTGTCACACACAGGGCAACGCTGGGGCTGTCACCAATGGGGTGTCACACACAGGGCAATGCTGGGGCTGCCCCGCTCCTGCCCTGTCCCCAACAGCTCTGCCAGCGCCTCGAGGGGACACAAAGGCTGAGCCAAAGGGTGAGAATTGCAGAAGGGGCTGAGCTGGCAGGGCCCATTGGGATCAGCCAGTCCAGCCCCCGGCCCTGCACAGTCCCCCCAACAATTGCAGCCTGGGCAGCCCTGGGAGTGGTGTCCAAAGGCCTCTGGAGCTCCGGCAGCCTCGGGGCTGTGCCCATTCCCTGGGGAGCCTGGGCAGTGCCCGAGCCCCCTCTGGGGGAAGAAGCTTTGGCTGATCCCCAGCCCAGCCCTGCCCTGGCCCAGCTCCAGCCGTTCCCTCGGGTCCTTTCCCTGCTCACCTGGGCAGAGATCAGAGCTTGCCCAGAGAAGCTGTGGCTTCCCCTGGATCCCTGGCAGGGTCCAAAGCCAGGTTGGATGTGGCTTGGAGCAGCCTGGGATAGTGGAAGGTGTCCCTGCCCAGGGCAGAGGGTGGAATGAAATGAACTTGAAGGTCTCTTTCAAACCAAGCCATTCTGTGATTCTGTGATTTTGGGAGAGATGCTGGAGCTCTGGCTCAGCTTTATCTCAGACCCAGCAGCAGCCATGGGTGGGATCATCACCTCCTCCCTCTCCCTGAGGTGGGAACACACCCAGTGGCAGTGTGAAAAATGCCAATCACGTGTTAAAATTTTAGAAGTTTAATAGTAATAAAACAGTAATAAAAATTAGAACAATAAGAATTTGGACAATCAAAGTTAGGACAATAAAAGACAATAAAAGCAAAGAATTAGGGATGTCCAGGTGCTTTGCTCTGCCACAAAAGCACACTTTGCTAACAAAGGAAGGAACCCTTAAAAGAAATAGCCTGTTGCATATTCATATATCTCATACATGATTCAAACATTCCTTTCACACAAAGGGTGTCTTCTGCTTAATTTCTGCTGCCCCCCCTCATCTTGTACCTCAATTTCTTGGCTCCTAGAAGTCTGGAAGAAGTCTGGATTGTCCCAATAAGGGGGCAATAATTCTTCTTTTGGTGTCTCGTTGCTGTTACCTTTATGTGAAGAATTTCTTGGTTATCTTATCCATTCCTTGTACTAGTTACAAAAAGTATCTTACATCACATAATTTTTATTTTAATACTATGCTATAGCCTAAAACTATATTTACCACACTGCTTAAAAAGATTAATACAGCACTACAAAAAAAAATGATACAACAAAACTTTCCAACATAACACATATAGTATTCATTTTAATACTTGTGAAGAGCCAATCACATAATACGCATTTTTCACAATCAATAACAGATACAAATCACATTCTGGCAACTCTCTAGGGTAAAAGCTTATTAAAGACATACCTGTAGGGATAACTTTATTCCCTACAGATTCTTAGAAGTACTGCATAGGCTGTGATTAAGTCAAAGAAAGTATGGCAATATACCATCTTTTCCCACCACTCTATGTGCAACTTATTTATTAAGTATTCATACAGTACGTCAGTTGGACACCAAAAGAGAAAACCTGCATCAGCAGCAGCTGAAAACAAAGCTAGAATCTAAGTTGACACATTTCAAAATTTAATCTCTGGGCTTTAAAAGTTATTTAGCTCAATCCAGAAAACAGTTTACTCTCCTACTGAAAAAATAAATATTCTCATTACAACACATTTTCCAGTGATGCAGCTACTGTTAGACAACAAGAGGAAACATATAGGCAGGCAGATTCCTTGCTCCTCTCTTTGTCATCTCAGTAAATTTCCCACCATTAAGATAAATCATGAGAAGCTGCTAGAACACAAAATTCTCTTCCAATTACATACATGTAAAGATCTTCTATTTATTCTTCCCAAGTTAATTTGTAAGGCTTTCATAAAATATTAGAATTATGGTCTTCTCTATTCCAAATGGAAAATGTTTCGTTAGACTAATTCAAGACAAGACTTCACTTTCAACTCGTAACACGTGAGAATGTCACATGAAAGCTGATAAGCAGATTCTGGCCAGAGCACTGGCGTACCTGCTTCAGGCTGGAGTCCCCTGACTGAGTTCTTTTGGCATGTGTTTGGAGTGTCTTACATTTAAACCATGCAAGAGCAAGTCAAAGGCAGGCATCATAGAAATAGCTACTATATAAAAAAAGGTAACATGTTTTATTATAAAAACTGTGCTTTTCTAAGCTGAAAATCTTTGTGCTGTGCTTGAGACTGCACTGTATGGCTGACATGAGGCTTTGGTCACAGATTATGCATGAACAATCCAGAACCTCCTGAATTCTTCATGAATTTGTATCTTGTGTATTTTGTCCCTGCCCACACAAGCTAGAAAATTAAGGAAAACATGCACAATGATAAAGAAAACACAGTGCAATTCAAGAAAATCATGGTTAAATTACCCATATGTTATATCCAGAGACAACTCAAACAATTGCTGCTGAAGAACTTATACCATTAACTTTATTACAAATTTTCAAAGGCAGGTGGATTTGCTCTTCCTGCTCAAACAATTTAACAGGATTCTTGCTATTGGCAATTAAATTATTATTTAATTCTACCTTAATATGATTTTAAAGATTCATTATAGCTCTAAAACTGTAGAATACTGTGTGCTTTGTGGGTAAATAGGCCAGGGAACAGTTAACAATTCTAGGGATTTATGTCTATCATATTGATTGGTCAGGGTAACATGTGAGCTCCTGTAAAATCCTTTTACAAAACATTATAGTTTATCATACTGTCCTAGGCTGACTATATTTGGGGGATGCTTTTATCCCCAGTAATCTGTTCTGTTTTGCTGAATAATAAGTTTTGCACCTTTAAGACTTGTTCCAAGTGCGAAGTGGGGAGAGAAGAAGCACAGAGTTTTGTTTTCAGACACTGCACTCACTCCTCCTCATTCCTGCTCCTGGACCGTGTTGTCTGCAGATGGACAGACGCTGGGACAGAGCTCTCCTTTGTTTTAGTTAGTTTTAGCTAGCCGAGGCAAAAAAGTTCCCTGGGCTGTGAGTTTTTTTACTTTTCTTTGGACCTGTTTAGACCTGCTCTGAACACCAGAAGAGCACCGGCAGCTGCACCTGTGGCCCACCAGGCCAGGCCTGGGCTGCGGCATTTCCAGCACCAGAGGGACTGATCAGAGCCTGAGTGAGCTGAGCTGCAGCCTGGGGAGGGACTTTCTGAGTTTGTCATCTCTTTTCCAGCAGCAAGAGGTTTTATTGATTAATCTTGTTTAGGTTTTCTTGTTTAATAAATTGAGGTTTATTAAACAAGGTTTTTCCAAAAAACAGGTTTTTCCACTTTTCTCCAAGGAGGTATTTTTCCCTGACTGGCTGGGGGAGAGGCTGATTGAATCTGCTTCCTAGAGGAACCCCTTAGGGGATTCTCTCCCAAATTTACCCTGAACCAGCACACATACTTAACTTGAAAGGATTGTCTGTCTTTACCAGGTGTTAACTTCAAAGAATCCCAGAATCAATGAGGTTGTAAGAGATCACTGAGATCATTGTGTCAAGCTTTGGACCAAACACCACCTTGTCAAACAGACCAGAGCACTGAGTGCCACATCCAGCTGGTCTTTGAACATATTCAGAGACCCTGGGCAGTGCCTTCCAATGCTTAAGAAACCTTTCTGTGAAGAAATTCCTCTGATGTCCAACTTAACCTCCCTGGTGCAGCTTAAGACTGTGTCTTGTCCTGTCACTGCTTGTCTGTGAGGAGAGCCCAATCCCCATCCTACTACAACCTCCTGTCAGGGTGGTGTAGACAGTGACAATGTTCCTCCTGGGCCTCCTTTGCTCAAGACTGAGCCCTCCTGAGCTCCCTCAGTTCTCTCAGCCATTTCTCATCAGACTTATTCTCCAGACCCTTAATCAACTTCCTTTCTCTTCTCTGGATTTGGTCCAGATCCTCAATGTCCTCCCTTGGATGATGCCAAGATGGGTCAGAGGGCAGATCTGCTGGAGGACAGGAAGGCTGCAGAGGGCCCTGGACAGGCTGGATCCATGGGCTGAGACCACTGGCATGAGGTTAAACAGGACCAAGTGCTGGGTTGTACACTTTGGCCACACTAACCCTCTGCAGCTCCCAGCTGTGGAAAGAGTGGCTGTGAAGCCGATTGACAACACCTGAACCTGAGGCCAGGCGTGACTAGGTGGGGAAAAAGGCCAATCGGCAGCCTGGCCTGCATCAGCAATAGTGCAGCCATCAGGATCAGGGCAGTGACTGTCCTGTGCTGGGCACTGATGAAGAACATCTTGAGTGCTGTGTCACTTTCTGGGGCCTTCAATAATAATTAAAATTTCTCAAGCAATTGCTTTATTCATTATTTATTTGCCTCCCTTCCCTGCTTGGCTGTGACCAGAACTACACCAAAAGGAAAGTGCCTGCAGCCGAGGGAAAGCTGCCCTTGGGTATCTGTTTCTGTTTGTTGCTGCCGGTGGTGTTGTTTGTTTGCCTTGCTGTACATATTGGTAAAGAACTGTTACTCCTCTTCCCATATCTTTGCCTGAAAGCCCCTCAATTTCAAAATTTATAATAATTTGGAGGGAAGGAGGTCATATTCTCCATTCTAGAGAGGTCCTGCAGACATCTGTCTTTCAAACCAAGACAAGCTGACAATCAACAATTTATTAACAATTGTTTATTAACAATTAATTGAGAATTATCAATTACTTATCAATCTAATAAACAGCTAATTAACTTAGGTAACAAAAAGGTAAGATAGAGGTCTTCACTGGAGCTTGAAAGGGTACTGCAGGGGTCCCTGCTGAAGGGACCATCAGCAGCAGAAGGCACGGTGTTGCCGGCTCCTGCCGGATGCTCCAGCTGACACAAACGCTGTCTCTCAGGTGCTGGTCTCCACAGCCACTCCTTCTTGGGTCCCTGGCCTTTCTCTGTGTGGTGGTTTGACAGGAAATGTGTTTTTTGGGATGCTGTGTTTTGGGCCAATGGATATTCAGGCTTTAATATTGGCATTTAACCTGGCCATCGGGACATTGGACACGCCTCTGAGAACACGGGGTTAAAAGCAGAGCTCTCCCCTGGGAGGGTCCTTTTGGGTTTCCAGCGGGAAAGAGTTCGGGTCTCTGCCCCGGCCCAGCTGCTGGCTGGGCAGGGGGAGGGGAAAAGCCATGTGGCCGGGAGAGGTAGGCCTGAGCCCGGGGGTGGAAGGGTGGAAGAGAGAGAGAGAGAGGGAGACACCAGGAGCCATCGGGCAGCCACCCCTGAGAGACACAGAGAGAGAGAGAGAGAGAGAGAGAGAGCCGCTGCCTGAGACTGTAACCTTGAAACTGGATAAACATGGGCCTGTGCCGGCAGCACGGCTGGGACGGAGAAGAAGGGGGGGCTGCACCGGCCGCTTGTAGGAGCTTTTAACCCCTTCTCGGAGAATGAGAACTTTACAGATCATTGACCTCTCCTAGAAGATAGAGTGGAAGACGAGGAAGGAATGTGCAAGTGTGAGAGAGGTCTGGGCGAGTGAGAAATAGTGGAAGAATAGAGAAGAATCCTAGTGGGAAGAGATGATGGAGTGGCTTTTGCTGGACTCTTTTTGTACAGTCATGGACAGAACCATGTTCCTTGTGACACAGAGACTGCATTCTAGGGGGAGGCAATGGCCACAGAACCAAGAGGGTTCAGTGTTGGTGCCCCTCGGCCCCAGGGGGTGAAAAAATATGGGTGGGACAGGTGTCCCAAAGGAGAGATTGTGGGGACAGGTGTCCCAAAAGAGAGACTGTGCCTTTTTTGGATCGGGACAGAGCATCCTTAAAAAAGACAACCCTAGAAGCAGCTCTGCTCCACGTTCAGTGGTGAGAGCACTGGACATGAAAGGAAGAGGTCACGACAGCAGATGGACTCCGGGCGGTGCCACGAGTGACACGGAAACACACGAGGCTTCAGGTGTGTTTCCAGGGGAAGCCCATGGTACAAGAAGGACTCCTCTCCTCTTGATGAACTGAGGATTGATTGTCTGAAGGGTGGTTCTGGACTAAGAGTTGGTGATTTGAGGAATAGATGTATTGTGTTGGAAATTTGGTGTGGGGAGGAGGAAATGTATTTGTGAGGTTTTCATTTTCCCTGTGTGTGTTCCTTTTTATCTGTAGTTGTAGTGTAGTTAATAAAGTTTTGTTTTCTTTCTTTCCTAAGTAGGAGCCTGCTTTGCTTATTCCTGGTCACATCTCACAGCAGCTACCAGGGAGAGGGTATCTTCATGGGGGCACTGGCATTGTGCCAGTGTCAAACCATGACAGTAGTTTAGGAATCTCAAGGAAGACAGCCAAGGGTTCCCTTTCTGATCTAAAACAGCTGACACCATGTGTGACACTGAGACAGTCATCTTTTGTTCTAGTGTAAACTTCCTTGCTTCTTCAATGTTCATGATCACTGCTGCTACTGCCCTGAGGCAGGCGGGCCAGCCCTTTCTCACAGTATCCAGTTGCTTAGAAAAAAATGCTACTGCCCTTTTGTAAGGACCCAGGTGTTGTGCCAGAACCCCTAAAGCTATTCCGTCCTTCATGTGGGAAAAACCGAAAGGGCTTGCTCACGTCAGGCAGCCCCACAGCAGGGGCCCTCATGAGTTCACCCTTCAGATCTTCAAAGGCCCTGTTCAATTCGGGGATCCATATCACGGTATTTTTAGAGATTTTCACCAATTTGTATAAAGGTTTCATGATCAATCTGCAGCTGTATATGCACAGTTGGCACCAAGCTGTCATTCCAAGGAAAGCATGGAGTTATTTTACAGTTTGTGGTCGAGTGTCTGGCAAATTGCTCCTTCCGGGCAGTTCCCAAAGACCACTGTCCTCTGGAGACCCCATATCCAAGCTAGGTCACTTGTTGCTTGTTGTATTGTGTTCTTATATGTTTTAGTTGCATTAAGCTGTACTTTGGTTTGCTGCAGCTCCTCCCTGTTACAGTGGTTCTGTAATGAGTTAATGTCTTAGTTTGTTCATCAAGTTGCTAAAAAGACTATAAGAGGGGGAAAAGCCAGTAATAGAAAAAACCCACAAGGATAGATGTAACTAGCTAATATGTTGCAAGATGAATATAATGGGCTAATATATTGCAAAATAAATGTCATAAGGCTTAAACCACAAACTGTCAGAAGCTAATATGTTGAAAGGCTAAATAAGCAATGTGTAACTATATGTAGCTATGTGCCTATATATGGTCAAAGCTATTGTAAGACCTCGAGGAAAAGGATGGGAGCCTTCGTCCAGACGACCACCAGAAGGCAGAATAAGACCCCCTAGCAACTATCGGCGCAGATGCAGAGAACGCCGGAAGGACACCCAACAACAACAGATAAAAAGGAGGACTGAACTGCGGAGTGGTGTGGGACGAAGGCGGAGGAGTGACTCCCCGGCTACACCCAGCGCTCCCAGGTGGGTGCAACCCTTTTGTTGGCTTCACTCAGTGCTGTAATTTGCCTATTATCGCTTGCTCTATCAATTAATAAATTACATTTAATTTGGACTCACTTGTCGGGGGTTGGTTCCTCACCACAACTTATAACAAATTGGCGCCATGACTCTGATCGGGAAAATTCTTGGAGAAGAGAACCTGTCGGGGAGGCGCCCCACCTCACGGTGGCCCCAAGGTTGCCATTCTCCAGGACCCCCGACCGATGAACCCAAATTTGATAATAGGCAAATTGAAGGCCGGCCACCCCATAATCTTTGTGCACGAAGCCCGGACAAGACGCGGCGAGGAGCGTGAG
Source organism: Agelaius phoeniceus (assembly GCF_051311805.1). NCBI lineage: Eukaryota > Metazoa > Chordata > Aves > Passeriformes > Icteridae > Agelaius > Agelaius phoeniceus. Next base: position 753,616 of record NC_135272.1, on the reverse strand, counting down.
TATAAGCCCTGGGTAGCGTCTGGTTGGGGTTGGGATCCCGGAGTGTGGCACTCCCGGAGTGCGGTGTGTGAGACGTCCTCTGGACGGTGCGAGTGCGGACCCCTTATAGTGCGGTTCCCAAGTACCCGCGAGGGACTGGGCCACGAATGGGGGGAAGTGAGAGAGTGTGTGCAAGAAGATGCTCCAGGAGGGGATAAGGGGAGAGTAAACCCTCTAAAGACACTCCAGAAGATGGGACAGGGGAAGAGCAAGCCCTCTAATCCCATAAAGAAAGGACCTTGCATAGGGCTCCCCTCAATACCTCCAGATAGCCCTTTAGGCTTGATGATTAAGTTCTGGGATGCTTATCCCTCCAGAAGGGGGAAGGACCGAGCAAAAATGATCCATTACTGTATGGAGGTTTGGGGAGGGAAACAAATCAGGGCGGATAGCCTTTACTGGCATGTGTTTGGAGCATTTGAGGATTGGATCTGTCAAGCCCTGAACACATATGTTAATTCAAAGGAACCATTTAGTGCGGAGGGAAGTGAATACACTGCCCTGTGGATTGTTGGTGTGACCCATTTTTCCCTATTTGTACTAAAATCTAAGAAAAAAGAAGAAGAGATCAGGAGATAATTGGGAAATGCCTGATCTTTCTCCTCCACCTTATTTACCACCCCTACAAAATCCTGATGCACCACCCCCTCCTGTTGGGCAAGCTTTGCTGAAAATGCAATTTGTAGCCAAGGCATGGGTGGATATTAGAAAGAAGCTACAGAAGATGGAGGATTGGCAGGACAGAGGCTTAGATGAGTTGTCAAGGGAGGCCCAGAAGGTGTATGTTAGAAGGGAGGATCAAAGTGACAAGCAAATGACGATAATGGTAGAAGCAGTACGAGAGGGTCAAAAGAAGGGGCAAATGAGTCAGAGGGTTCCAGGTATGCAAAAGAATTGCATTTGAATGGGAAGACCCAGACACACACTGCAAGCAACAACTTCGATGGACAGTATTGCCCCAGGGATTTACAGAATCCCCTAATCTGTTCAGACAAGGTTAGAACAGATCCTGCAGGAATATCACCCTGAGGAAGGGACCACCTTAATTCAGTATGTGGACGATTTGCTAATAGCAGGAAAAGAGGAAGAATCAATAAGAAAGGGAAGTATAAAGTTGTTAAATTTCCTTAGTCTAAAAAGGGCTAAAAGTTTCAAAATCTAAATTGCAGTTTATAGAAAAAGAGGTAAAATATTTAGGACACAGGTTAATTGAGGGAACAAAAAAGTTGGATCCTGACAGGGTCCAGGGTATACTCTCCCTTCGTGCCCCAAGGATAAAAGGCAAGTTAGACAACTGTTGGGGCTATTTGGATATTGCAGACAGTGGATTGAAAATTTTAGTAGGAAAACCAAATTCCTGTATGATAAGCTCACAAAGGAGGGACTAGTTAAGTGGTCTAAGGAAGATGAGGAATGACTGGACACATTAAAGACAGAGCTGGTGAACGCTCCGGTTCTCAGCCTCCCCAACCTCAGAAAGCCTTTTTATCTGTTTGTCAATATGGATGAAGGTACTGCATATGGGGTATTAGCACAAAATTGGGCAGCGAGTAAAAAGCCTGTGGCATATCTTTCCAAATTATTGGATCCTGTTAGTCGGGGATGGCCAACTTGTCTCCAAGTAATAGGGGCAGCAGCGCTATTGGTGGAGGAAGCCAGCAAGGTTACCTTTGGAGCAGAGCTGCATGTACCATCTCCACATAATATTAGGGGAGTTTTACAACAAAAGGCTGAAAAATGGATCACGGATGCGAGGCTCTTGAAATATGAAGGGATACTAATAGCATCCCCAAAATTAAAATTAGGCACTACATTCCTTCAGAACCCAGCCCAGTTCCTTTACAGGGAACCTGAAGAAGAACTCACTCACGACTGTCTGCAGAACATTGAGGAACAAACAAAAGTTTGCCCCGACCTAGAAGAAGAGGAGTTAGAAATGGGAGATAGGCTGTTTGTGCACGGATCCTCTCGAGTAGTGGAAGGGAAAAGAAGGTCAGGGTATGCAATAGTGGATGGCAAAACCCTTTCAGTGGTAGAATCAGGACCCTTGAGCCCTAGCTGGTCAGCCCAGGCGTGCGAAATCTACACTGTCTTACGAGATTTGGAATGGCCTAAGGGCAAAACTGGAACTATCTATACAGATTCTAAATATGCGTTTGGCATCGTGCACACTTTTGGAAAGATTTGGGAGAAAAGGGGATTAATCAATTCCCAGGGCAAGGGGTTAATTCATGAGGAACTAATACCAAGAACCCTTAAAGCCATAAGAGGCCCTGCGGAGATAGTGGTCGTGCATGTTAAGGGCCACCAAACAGGAACTGGAGCCACTACCCGAGGGAATAATTCAGCGGACCAGGAAGCTAAAAGAGCAGCCTTGATGACACTCCAAGAAGGTAGTATTGTGAGATCTAGAGAAAATTGTTCTACATGTGGTAAAGATTTAGAGGAGACCCCCTGTTATGCTTGCTGGAAGACTTTTGGGACCGAGGCTATAAGGTGTTCTTGTGACAACCCAGAGAAAATCCGTTGTTGGTATCATGGCTCAAAATATATCCTAACTTTCTCTGCAAAGGAACAGGAGAAATTAAAGCAGATGGGAATACGAGAAAAAGAAGGAAGCTGGTTGTTGCAGGATGGGAGGGAAGTGGTCCCAAAGGGCCTTAGCCCTAAGAATAGTCCAGGCAATACATGAGAAAACACACTGGGGCACACAAGCATTAATTGATCAGTTTGCTATAAAATACATGTGTATCGGGTTGCAAAACTTGGCAAAGCAGATTAATCACCGGTGCCTCACCTGTCAGAAGGTTAACAAACAGCACCAGAAGTCCCGGGTAATGGGGGGAAGGGAGTTGGCCCATAGACTGTTCTCCCATGTACAGATAGATTTTACAGAATTACCTAAAGTAGGACGATACAAATACTTATTGGTCCTGGTAGATCACCTGACCCACTTTGTAGAAGCCTTTCCCACTGCTCAAGCAACAACTCATGTGGTGGTTAAAACAATACTTGAGGAAATAATTCCTAGATATGGCTTAATTGAAGTAATAGATTCTGACAGGGGCCCTCATTTTGCTTCCAAGGTAGCAAAAGAAGTTTTTACTGCTTTAGGAACACAATGGCAATATCACACCCCATGGCACCCTCAGAGTTCGGGCAGAGTAGAGAGAATGAATGGAGAAATAAAGAGGCAATTGACTAAAATAATGATAGAAACAAGAATGTCCTGGCTCAAATGTTTACCACTGGCCTTACTGAATATCCGTACCCAGCCACAGAAGGATGTAGGGATTTGCCCATTTGAGATGTTATATGGAATGCCATATGACATGGAGGCACCAGCAGATCATCCTTGTCTGGAAAATGTACAGATAAACCAATATCTAACCCATTTGATGAATAGGAGAAGGGAGATCCGGGATAAAGGGTTACTAGTGCAGAGACCCCCCTTAGATGCTGCCCTCCATCAAATCAAACCTGGGGATAAAGTGTTGATTAAGACCTGGAAAGAATCTTCCTTAACACCTTGTTGGGAAGGTCCATATGTGGTATTGCTTACCACAGAAACTGCCATTCGAACGGCTGACAAAGGGTGGACTCATGCTAGTCGAGTAAAGGGACCAGTTGAATCTGAGCGCACATGGAAAGTAATGAGTCAGCCCGGAAATCTAAAGGTTCAGCTCAAAAGAGACTAGTCCTCACCTAGATCAAGAGGATCTTTTATTCTCCCGGCAGGGACTACGGAAAAACCAGGAACCAGCGTAGTGAATGTGTTGGACAGATTTCGGCCAGTTTGGCTTGGACTCTGAATATTAAGACATTGTACCCTAGAGACTTTGAAACAAAACAACCGTATGGACAAATGGAACTACCAATGTGGCAGCCTGCCCTACTTGATGATAGAGTGTGTCCAGAGGCACGTGAGAGGGAGCAATTTTGCTGGAATCTCTTGGAAGAACGAATCCTCCAATGGTGTAGGGATATGCTATCTTTAGAGTCTGAAAGGGTAACCCTTCAAGATATACAATCAGAATATTTTGCAAAACAATTCAAAACATTTAAATATTTAAAATGTACAAAATGCACCTTTTGTACCCCTTGGATCCTGTTCGAATGTGGTAAATGTAGAGCACTAAAATGGATTTATGCTAGACATTTATTTTATAATTTATGTGCGGAGTTATCATGAACACCGGAGGAACTCTATGTGGGAAAGACAATTAGAGTGGTTTATTGGTGGGCCCAGGTCTGTTCAGAATATACATCAATTATTCGAGAACAGAGAAGAGGCTTACCGGGCAGTCAACGCCAACGCAATCTGCACATATGTTACTCTTTTAGTTTATTGTAAGAAATCACACATAATCACTTTTGAGTGTGATAAAAATGTATTTGTGCCTTATCCTCATTCTGTACTTAGCATTAAGTGGTATGCCGAGAACGAATATTGGCGCCATCGTCGTCTACGGGTTTATTCCCGAAGACCAACAAAAAATTATGGATGCTAGATATATTGCAGAATTTGGGGGTGGGAATGTTATCCTTTTGTATGCCTTTATTTGCAGGATTTGCCAAAAACGGTGGTGGGTCCAATACCGCCGGGAAAGGCCTCCGGCTGGTATTTATAGAGGGTGTTAAGAGGGGAATTAACAGAAACCATTCTAAGATTAGGGGAGCTTTTGGGGGAGTGGGTAAGATATGCATTTTTACAGGCAATAGGGAATCTTTACTAAGGGGTCTAAATTCAGAGGCATGTTGCTCTCATGCTAGTTAACCCACTCCCTTCGTAAAAAAAAATACTGCTGGAAATAGATGCCTGGTATTATTGCAGTTCTCCTTTGAAAAAGGAACTGGGAACTGTATCGAGAAAGGCAAGAGCAAAAGGGATCCCTGAGCAAATACCTCTGCTGCTGGTTCACCCCGTGGCCCAATGCAACCGGATCGACGGGTGAGGCAGAGAGGAAAAGGTAAAGGGACCTGCGACCCACGGTGGAGCGTGCTTACTGCCTCTCGAATACTGAAGTTCCCTTGAGGACTAACACACTCCGGGAATCCAAAAGGACAGCTCTCCACTCTCCAGGGAACTCAAAGAGTATGTAAAATCTTTAGAATAGAACCTCACCCTTTTTGGCAAATCTGTGATAGGGAACATAGGAATAAGTAACTAGAAATATAGAGGGGGGAGGAGAACATCTAATTCAAGCAGACACGAGATTCACTTAAATCTATTATAAGGGTTTTGTTTGCAGGACTGGATCCTTGAACGCTCCCACAACCCATATATCCCAGTTTTTTTAAGAACAAGCAGCCAATCATCAATCAGATCAGCAACATTCAAGGAATCTTACAATAATAAGATCCAAGCGGCAATGGTACCTCTATGTGATCCTGTTTTCAAGATTAATCAGCAGAGGGCAGACTGATACAGAATACGACCCTTACCAGGCATTTAAGTGGGTTCTACACCATCTTTCAGACGAAATTGTTATCAAAGAAACTATTACATCAACCGACCCATCTTTTGAATTTAGATTAAAGGACATTTTTCCCCTGCGACTGGGATTTCCTCGTTTTGGAGAACAAGCACTGCACCAAACCTATTGGTGTCCTGCTTCTAACCCAGGCAAAAGTTACTGTAATTATCCTGGATACGGGTACTGTGGATATTGGGGTTGTGAGACTATTGTAACAAGTAATAGATGGCAACCACAGCAACCTGATAAGTTCCTGCAAGTCAAGTATGCTCCCCGTGGCTGTCGCGAACCACTGTTCGATAGTAGCAAACAGATATACACGCCCCGGGATGGGAGAAAGCACACTTGCACGGGTTATACTATGACAATTCTGCAACCAACCCATAAGAGTTGGGCCACGGGAAGAGTATGGCCGGTATTTGTTCGCACCTTTCGTGATATTTGGGTGAACATACAAATTGCCCGACTTTTACCATCGGTACCCCGACCAATTGGACCCAATCCAATTCTTACAGCAGGTGGGCCCAAGAAGGGAGCCACGGCTAGTCACAAGGTTACTTTTAATAATCCCTTAGAGACTTCAGCTTTTTACGATCCGTTTCTTAGTGTATTAAATGCTACCTTTTTATCACTGAATCAATCTAACCCAAACCTTACGAAATCATGCTGGCTATGTTATGATGTGAAGCCCCCCTTTTATGAAGGTATCACCCTTAATAACCCCTTTAACTACTCAACAACAGAGAATCCACACCAGTGCAGGTGGGACACTCCCCAGAGAGGAACTACCCTAAGTCAGGTCACAGGCCAAGGCAAATGTTTCGGTAATGCAGCCTCAGCAAGGCGGATGGGCAATTTCTGCACCAAATTTATCATGCCAAAGAGTAAGAACTATAAATGGGCAATTCCGGCCACATCAGGAATGTGGGTATGCCAGTGATCTGGGGTAATGCCCTGTATACTCCTTGATAGATTCGATAATGCTAACGACTTTTGTATTCAAGTTTTAATCGTCCCAAAGGTCCTGTACCACAAGGAAGAGGAGATGTATCACCCCTTAGAAGAACCAGACCAAATCCAAAAAAGGGAGGTAATAACGGGAATAACCATAGCAATGCTCCTCGGTTTAGGTGCTACCGGTGCAGCCACAGGTATCTCAGCCCTTGCAACTCAACAGCAAGGGCTCTCTCAACTACAGGTGACTATTGATGAGGACCTACAGAGAATAGAGAAATCAATTTCCTTCCTCAAAAAATCTCTCTCTTCACTTTCAGAAGTCACCCTGCAGAACAGACGAGGGTTAGACCTCTTGTTCATGCAGCAAGGAGGGCTATGTGCCGCTCTAAGAGAAGAGTGTTGTTTTTACGCGGACCATACCAGAGTGGTCCGAGACTCAATGGCTGAATTGAGGGAAAGGCTGGCACAAAGGAAGAGAGAAAGAGAGGCCCAACAAGGATGGTTTGAGTATTGGTTCAACCAATCCCCATGGTTAACCACCCTACTCTCTACAATAGCAGGACCAGCAATTATGATAATTCTTGAGCTAACTTTTGGACCCTGCATATTTAATACAATACTTAAGATAGTGAAAGGAAGGTTAGAGGCAGCCCATCTCCTTTTAATCAAGACCAAATATGAACCGGTAGAAAATCTAGAATTGGGAGAGGAAGCCACCTTGAGTCAACTTGCATTAAGACGATTTGATGAACAAAATGGGTAAAAGAAAAAGGGGGGAGTTGTAATGAGTTAATGTCTTAGTTTGTTCATCAAGTTGCTAAAAAGACTATAAGGGGGGGAAAAGCCAATAATAGAAAAAACCCACAAGGATAGATGTAACTAGCTAATATGTTGCAAGATGAATATAATGGGCTAATATATTGCAAAATAAATGTCATAAGGCTTAAACCACAAACTGTCAGAAGCTAATATGTTGAAAGGCTAACTAAGCAAATGTGTAACTATATGTAGCTATATGCCTATATATGGTCAAAGCTATTGTAAGACCTCGAGGAAGAGGACGGGAGCCTTCGTCCAGACGACCACCAGAAGGCAGAATAAGACCCCCTAGCAACTATCGGCGCAGATGCAGAGAACGCCGGAAGGACACCCAACAACAACAGATAAAAAGGAGGACTGAACTGCGGAGTGGTGTGGGCCGAAGGCGGAGCGGTGACTCCCCGGCTACACCCAGCGCTCCCAGGTGGGTGCAACCCTTTTGTTGGCTTCACTCAGTGCTGTAATTTGCCTATTATCGCTTGCACTATCAATTAATAAATTACATTTAATTTGGACTCACTTGTCGGTGGTTGGTTCTTCACCGCAACTTATAACAGTTCTGCCCCCGTTGCTTCCTCCCTCCTTTTTAATGTCAATCTCACTGCCTCCTTCCCTGGTTCCCTGAAAACTGCCTTGTCATCCCCTCAACCCCTCCCCTGTGTCCTGCCTGTCACTCCACAGCCCATCCCTTCCCTCCAGAAACTTCTTCCAAGGGTGTCGAGTGATAGGCTCAGGCACCGGGGCCCCTCCCCCAGTTTACCCCCATTGGTTCCCCTACATGTCTGTTTCCCTGCTCCCCACGCCCTCCTGGAATTCCATTGGCAGATGGGCCATCCCCTCCCCTGTTCACCTCCCCTTTATAACACCTTGCACAGCCCAGTTCTCTGTCTCCAGTTCACTGGATCCCCTGGGTTGCAGATTTCCTTGGAGCTCTGTAATAAAGCTGGACTTTGCCCCCAGCTGGAGTCCCCTCTCCTTCTCCTGCCAGCGTGGCTTCGGTGTCTCGTCCGCAGCAGGCGAAAGCCTCAGCCGCTCTCGCGGCCTCCCGAGGAGCGGGAGAGTGTCCCCACCGCTCGCTGTGCCAGGGCAAGCCGGGGACTGCGAGCGCCCCCTCGGAGGGGCACAGCCACAGCTGCTGCTCCAGCCGGGCTTTCTGTGCAGATACTCGATAACCACTCAGTCCAGGAACATTCAAAAGGTTCACTGCCCGCTCAAAACATTCTTTAGTAGTGTCAGTAGCAATTAACAAATCATCTGCATGCTGTAGGAGTGTTCCTTCCCCAGGCCGCGATTGCCATAGCTCTAATTCTTCAGCTGATTGATTCCCAAAAACTGGGAATGTTTTTGTACCCCTGAGGTAATCCTGCCCAGCTAAGTTGATTTTTCCTGCCTGTGCAAGGGTTCTCCCATTCAAAAGCAAATATATTTTGACTTTCTTCCGCAAGTGGCAGGCAGAAGAAAGCATCTTTCACATCTATCACTGGAAACCAAATAAAATCATCTCAAAGCTTAGCTAGTAAGGTAGTCAGGCATAAATCATTAATTGCCTGTAAATCTGGCACTAGTTTCTAAGTTCCATTAGGTTTCTTTATCGCCAATCTAGGAGTATTAAATTTTGACTCCCATTCTTCCAATAATCCTATAATGTCAGGAATTTAGTGATTGTTGCCTGTATTCCTTTCCTATCTTCTAATCTTAAAGGCTATTGCTTTCTGACTGCTGGCCTAACTCTTGTCTGTAGCTCGATTTTTACAGGGTCTGCTCGTTTTGATTTTCCTGGCCTATCAGTATCCCCTACTCTTGGGTACACCTGATTCAATACTTACTCTAAAGAGTTATTATTGTTTGTTGGTCTTGTGTCAATTGTCAGTCCTAATGCTAAAACCAGTTTGTCTTCAGGTACCTTAAATTTCATTTTTCTTTTTTTAAGCTGAACTGTCGCTTCTAAATTTTCCAGCAAATCCCTGCCTAGGGCAGATTTGGGTGAGTTTGGTAAATCAAGAAACTGATGTATTCCCATTTTCTTCTCAATTTTACATTTAAGTAGTTTCAGGAAGAATGCATTGTTCTGCCCAGTGGCTCCTCTTGCTTGAAGACAGTTTTCACTTTTGGGTATCAATGCTTGATTCAAGAGTGAAAATGTGTCTCCAGTATTTACTAAAAATTCAACTTCTTTCTCATTCTTCAGCTGTATTTTAACCAGTGGGCCTGCTAGGGTAAGATCTGCCAGTCTTGGTCATTTCTTATCATCTAGAGTGGCTACAAAAGTTTTGTGTACTGTGTCTGCTAACTGTGGGCACTGGCATTTCCAGTGTCCATTCTTACAATATGCACATTGATTTGGCCCCAGCTTGGCCTGTGGCTGGTTTGAACCTCCTCTGCCTCTGGAATTTTGGCCCCTGCCTCTGCTTCATCCACGCCCACGTCCTCTCCCTGGAGCTGATCCAGAGCTGCCACTGTGGCTGCAGGGAGTTCTTTTTCTTTTTCTCTGTCTTTATTATCATACACCTTCTATGCTTTTTCATTAATGCCTTTAAGTCTCTCTTTACAGGCTCTTTCAGCTTCTGAAGTTCCTGCCTGCCATCTGGGCTAGATTGCCCAAACATCAGGGAAAGGAACTGCTGCTTTCCCATATCCGACCAGGGATCCAGGGCTGTGCGTTTCCGTGCAGCGGCTCAGAGCCTGTTCACAAAGTCAGTGGGTGACTCCTGCTGTCCCTGTGTAACATTATATATTACTGACCAATTTACTGCTTCTGGAATGGCATTTTTTAATTCAAATTTGACTAGTTCCTGGTATCTGGCTAACATTGCACAGCTGCCTGCATCATTTGGGTCCCACAAAGGGTTTACAATAGGAAACAGCTGGTCCACTGTACCTTGTCAGGCTCCACTAGCAATTTGTCCCTGCACATGGGCTCTGGCTACCTTTATCACCAACTCTTTTGCTGGTTTTCTTAGCTCTGTCAGCATGAAATCAGCATCACCTCAGTCTGGGTCTCGATTCTTGACTATGAACTCAAATATTTTTGCTACTTTGCTGGGGTTTTCTCTATAAATTTTAACTTTTTCCTGACAATGATTCAGGTCACTAGTAGAAAAGCAGAAGTTCACCCACATGGCTTCTCCTTGGGGACCCACTACTTGCCTTAAAGGGGTGACTAAAGGCAAAGCTTTCCTGGTTTTATTCCTTGTGTTGGTTGTCACTGGGGTCTCTGAAATTGTCCCCTCCCCAGGATTATTCATCTCATCCTCACTGCCATTTGGGTTTCATTCAGGGTGCGGAGTGGTTGGGTGAGGGGGAGTGTACCCAAGCTGGCCTGGGGTAACTCGGCTGTAAATCTTGGACACCTAGAACACAATCTTCCTCATGCTTTTTAGCCAATTTCAAACATCTCTGCCCTATGATCCGTGCTGAACATCTCTTTATTTTCTGCCTGTTATTTCTTTCCAAGGTTAGGACTAAAGGGTCCTGTGGGGCCAAATCAAAGCCACATTCTTTCTGCCACTCAGGTTTATTCTCCAGGGTAAAAAACATGTCTGCATACATCACATGATCTCATTTTTCTTCTTTTCATAAAAATAACATCAACTGTCACAATGTATGATAATTTAAAGTTCCATTAGGGCGTCACTTTTCACCACTTTCTAACTGATACCAAGGCTACTACCATGGGGTAGAGTATTTAATCAGATTACCTTTCTTTGAAAAATTACCCTCCAGGATTCCTCCCAAAGCTTTCTCATAAATGTGGTAAAATACATTCTAGTGGACTCTTTTTAATAACATTTTTACTTCTTGTGTTATTCATTCTTAATGCTATCTTAATTTCCAAACATATCAGTATGTGTAATTACTTCTTCTCTTTTCCTTCCCTTTATCCCCTGTATTACTGCACTTAACACACACTGGGTGTCTCTGAGTCACCCAGCACCAATATTCTTTTTTATAGTCCTAACAAGCAATGAAAACAAAAGGATTACATGTTCCACACAATCTACAAGGAACTGGGCTATGATCGAACATAAAACAAGTTTCTTAAAACACTGCCTAAAGTAAAACTCAGGAGTATATACTCATGTAAACCTAGAGTTCACAACCCTTGACTTTTGATGTAGTGTTTAAAGCTTGAGTGACTGCTCGATGTTGTTCAAAGACTTCTCAACCTCAGACGGGCTTGGTGCTGTGCCCATTTCCCTGGGGTGTTGCAGTTTGTGTTTATTTATCAGTTACTGTATAATAGTTTGTTTTCATGTACCCCATGTTTTTCCCAAGTTGGTTTACCCCTAGGTTTTGCCCTCCCTCAAAGCTGTCCCTCATGCCATTTCCCATTCTTTGTTCCAGCTCCTTCCCTGCCTATCAAGGTAACCCAGCTCTTTATTCCTGAACCTTCCCTGTTGGTTTTGTCTTGGACCAATCCCTGACTGCACCACCCCTTTGGAATTCCCCTATTGCAGGAAACCCCACTGGCCCATGGCACCTACCCTCTCCTCCCATCTGTCCTAATTAGTCCCAAGCCCCTGATGTAATCCCCTCGCTCCTGCCCTGCAGATTCCTTCTTGGTCAATGGTTTGTATCCACCCCCTGAGTTGTACCCCTATAAAATGCCGTGCACAGAAGTGCTGGTGGCTCTTTGCTTCTGAATCCTTCCCTTGGGATAAACCTTTGCCTGTGGAACCTCACAATGGAGGAGCCTCCTCCTTCTCTTTTGCCTGCTCCATGCCGCAGTTATTAGATCCCGAGCCACTGAGCAGTGACTCATCAGGTTCAGCCGCAGGCAGAGCCCATGCCTTGGCCGTTCCCCACTCCTGGCACAGCGCCGGAGTTTTCCCCAGAGCCGGCCCGGGCTCCGCTGGGCTGCGTCAATGGGGAACCTGTGCCAGTGCCCGACCGTGCTCTGGGTGAAAAACCTTTTCCTGATATGGAAATGAAACTTGCCCTGTCCCAGCTCCCTGCCCTTTTCTCGAGTGCTGTCACTGCTCCCAACAGTGACGAGAGCTGCAGCAGCCCCTCTGATTCCCCTCAGGCGGATGTTGGAGACCACAATGATGCCCTTTACTCTCCTCCAGGCTGAACAGACTAGAGTGTCCCAAGCTGCACCTAGGGCTGCCCCTCCAGACCACACTCCATCCTTGCAGTCCTCCTTTGCATTCTGGATAATAGCTTCCTATCTTTTTATATTGTGGTGCCCAAAACTGCCCCTGTCTGCTTACAGCACTTCTCCTGGCTGCTGCTTCAGGGTGCGGGCACCATAATCAGAGACACTGAACAGCTTCTCCTCCCAGAGTTATCCTCTGCACTTCCACGTGTCTGTCTTCCTGTTCACTGGGGAACCTCCCTATTTGTGGCCACCCATTGCTGTGCTCAGCAGGGACACAGTTTTGTTTGGACATGAGCTGCCACAGCCAGACAGGCAGCAACTGAAGCTGAGAATATCAGAGATTGGGCAGATTCTATTTTTTCCAGAATGGAGGAAAGAGAGTGAGAAAAGCACAAGGAAACATCACAGTGTTACTTGGCAATCTAATTGCCCTGGGAAACTCAGAAATGGATGGTGTTGTGGTGCTACTGCCAATGCCTTCCAAGAAAAAAATACATTTCAGGAAGGAGCAAGATCATCTGGCAGAGACCAAGTCTTGCCAGCAGTTTCTCCAGGTGCTCTGCCCATCATCCCCTGCAGGAAGGAGCACAGGCCCCAATGCAGGTGGGCTTTGGCTCCCTGTGGCACAGAAGCCCCCCGGGGGCACAGGTCTCTGGGGCAGGAGACGGGCACCAGGGCTGCCAGGGCTCGGGGGGTGGCAGCTCTGCTTGGGCGGGGACTCTGCCACAGCTGCTGCTGTCAGCGCTGCCCGGGCCCCAGGGCTCAGAGCAGCATTCGTGCCCGGGCCCACACGTTCCTTGTGCATGTCACACCCGTGGGTTTAGGATGGCCACGGGCCGGGACGTGTCCCAAGGAGGCCATGCCAGCTTCCCTGGAAGGCCCCGGGCCCTTCCTGGCGCGGCTGCGTCGGCAGCCCTGGGGGCTCCTTCTGCTGCCCTGAGCCCGCAGAGCAGGGCAGCTTTTGCTGATGCTCTGAGCCCTTCCTAAAGATCCTGTGGGGCTGCCTTAGACACCTGGGGCCAGGCATTCCTTCCAGCCTGGGCCACTTTGGCCGGGCTGGGGGCGGCCCCAGGGCAGGCGGCAGTGTGTGCAAGGGCCCTGGCTGGCACGCTGCAGCACGGTCACCGTGGCATGGAATGGAACCCGGTGTCCAAGGCCCCTTTGTGACACGTGGGAAATAGAAGCTTGCCCGGGAGCTGTGAGCATGCAACAGGGCACAACGGGACAGAGTGGTGCCGTGAGGAGCCCCCGCACAGCACGCTCGTTCCCGTCTGAGCCCGAGCTTTTCTGCAGCCTTGTTCCTGCAGCTGAGCTCGAGGCCAGAGCACAGAACTCGGTGACCCGTGGCCTTGCGAGGCTTCTATTCTTCAGCTGCCCTCAAGGGCAGAGCGTGGGACTTGGTGCCCCGGAGCTTTCCCAGGGCACCTCTCCCACAAGTAGCTCCAGTCAGAGACATGGAGCAGAGACCCCCGAGAGTGCCCAAGATGGCCTGGGTGGAGGAGGTGGAGGAGGAAGAAGGCCCTGGAGCTGCCCCAGCACAGGAGACTGAGGAGGTGGTGCCATTCCATCCACCACAGGAGGGTGAGTGGCAGAGCTGGGTTGCAGGGCTGGAGCCTGCAGCCAACTTGGCCCCATCCCATCCCATCCTATCCCATCCCATCTCATCCCATCCCGTGCCGTGCCATGCCATGCCATGCCATGCCATGCCATGCCATGCCATGCCATCCCATCCCATGCCATCCCATGCCATCCCATCCCATCCCATCCCATCCCATCCCATGCCATCCCATGCCATCCCATGCCATCCCATCCCATCCCATCCAATCCCATCCCATGCCATCCCATGCCATCCCATGCCATCCCATGCCATCCCATGCCATCCCATCCCATCCCATCCCATCCCATCCCATCCCATCCCATCCCATCCCCTGGGGAAATGCCCATGGACAGGACGAAAGAGGGCCCAGGCAGACACCCTGCAGTGGCCATGCTCCATCCCCTGGGGCATCCTGGGGCTCTCCCTGCCTGGGCAGCGCAGGGCTGGGCTGTGTTCTCCGGCCTCTCCCGCAGCCCCTCAGCTCTGGCTGCACTCGCTCTTTGCCAGATGCAGCCCTGGAGCGCACACAAGAGCAGGAATCCAGCCGTGGCCGCTTCCGCAGCACAGCACAGGTACCTGCAGCCACCCCCAGCTGGGCTGGGCCTGCTGTCCCTGCTCAGCCCAGCACCGTGTGTGCAGCACTCCATGCAACATCCCCGGCTTCCTGCCCTTCTCCTACAGTTCATCTGCAAATTCATGAGGAGAATGCAGGAGGAAGAGACCATCGCCATGGGCACTGGGCTCAGAGCATACTCGCCCCTGTTCCAAAGCAAGACCAGCGCTGCCCTCCTGTGTATGCTTGTAGAGGAAGGTTTTTACTATCCAGACCAAGTAAGCAGCCTGTGGGCAGGGTTTGATCCTCCCAGGAATTGCTTGGACTCCCAAGCCACGCATGCTGGTTGCTGTGAGCCTTTGAGGCCACATGGCAGTGCGCGGGGAAGGGAAGCACTTCTCTGGGCAAGCTGGGAACATTGCTCCCTCTGGCAGCTTCCCAAGTCTCCCTGTGCCTTCTCCAGGTGCCCGCCATGGTGAGGTTCATCCACCAGTGGCTCGTGGCCAATGACTGTGCTGAGCCCAGGCTGGACGAGGCCCTGCTGGACCTCACGGAAGCACAGCCAGATGACGCAGTCCTGACGCTCCTGCGTGTGGCCCCGTCCTGTGACAGGTATGGGGCCCACCTGCCCAGAGAGCTCAGGCCTCCCCATCCCATCACCCTGTACAGCCTGTCCCAGGTGTCTGAGCAACAGAGACTTCCAGGGCCCTCTGGCTTCTGCCTTTCCCAGCCCTGGCACGTCGGCCCCTGAGCCTGCTGCCATGCTCCCTCCCTGCCCCTCAGGGCTCTGTCCCCACAGGCCTGGGCTGCCTGGCTGCTGCTGGCCAGGGCCAGTGGGCAGAGGCAGAACTGGCAGCCAGCTCAGCTCCCCCCGGTGCTGTGTCTGAGACCCCCCTGAGACAGAGCTCTGACCCTGCAGAGCTGCCATGGCCATATGGAAGACCATCATGGGCTCGTCCAGGACTGCCGAGCTGGCACAGCTGACCCTCCTGGATGTGCTGGGGAGCTGGCCAGAGCACAGCACGTGCACCTCCGATGGGGACCAAACGGGTGTCTTTGGCCTGGCTGTGAGTTTCTGCAAGGGCCTTTGCTGGCCCCAAGGCCACCTCTCCAGAGCTCTCCATCCTCCTTCCCCCACTGCATCTGCCTGCCTCAGGCGCTGGCCTGAAACCTGGCCCAGGGGCAGCTTCAGGCCCAGCAGGCCCCGTGCTCCTCCTGCCTCTCTCCGGGCCTCTCCCTGCCACGCTAGGGCCCTGCCACACGGACGCCTGGGCACTGAGCGCTGTCTCGGGGGGCTTTGTTCTTTGCAGGCAACCGTGGTGATGTGGAAGATCCTGCAGGTGCCCTGTCTGCCACGGATATTGAAGGTTTATTTCCCCCGCCTATTTGTGCATCTGCTCTTCCAAGTGTTCTCCAGCACAGAAGAGATGCCAGAGGAGGTGGATGCCTTCTGGAAGGGATGCCAGCAGGAGCACGGCCTTGCCACCAGCCCCAACAGGTGCTCCATCCCACTCCTCCTGTCCCTGCCACGTGGCCTGCCAAGGAGCCAGTGCTGCCAGCGTGACCTGGCCTTTGCTCTGCACACAGGTTTGCAGTGCGCACCCTGAAGTGCCTGCTCTGCCTTCTCCGCTGTGAGCATGTGGTGGTGGCAATGGAACGCAGGTGTGGCTGGGACACGCTGCTCTCTCTTGACACCCACCACTTTGCCGTGGCTCTGCTGGCCAGGTGAGAGCCCCTTCTCCCCACTGCCTCTGACATTTGTGCTCAGTGCCCAGGTGTCCCCCAAACTGCCCATGATCATGGGCCAGAGGGCCTTGTCACTGAAGGACAGCCAAGCAGACTAGAAAAGGCTGGCAGAGGAGGGTGCCCATGAGCGACCAACTCCCAAATGGCCCACGTCCCCTTGCTGGAAGGGTGGTGGGGAAAGATGAGAACTCTGAGAGTCACTCCTGGGAGAGATTTGCCCCACTGGCTCAGGGTCTTGTTTGCTTTTTCCTCTCTTTAGAGAAATTTGCCAGTCAGCCGTACACTTCTGTTCCGGGATTGCATTCTACCTGCTCGCCCTGCTCGGCCAAGAGATGCCATCCTGGGATTTCCCTGCCCTGGCATTCCTTGTGGAGGTGAGCCTCAAGGCCAACGCTGCCTCCCAGCTCTCTGCCCTCTCGTAGGCACAGCGGCTAGGACGGTGCCCATGCCCTGTGCTGCTGCCTGGGCCCAGCCCTGTGCAGTTCCGGGCTCCTGCTGGCTGGGTCCCTGTCAATGCCCGGTGCCTTTCAGGTCCTCGAGTGCCTGGACTTGAGGGATTGCAGTGACAGTGTTCTGGAGATCATGGCACGGAACCTGCAGAGCGAGCACAGGGCCAGGCGTTACTTGGCACTCAGAGGCCTGTTAGTGCTGGGCAAGAATCCCTTGATGGTGAGAAGGGGGCAGTGGCTGAAGCCGTGCAGGCAGCGTGGGGCTGGGCAAGGCAGTCGCTTGGCCTTGCCTGGGCTTCGGGCGCTGGGGCAGCTGCTCCCAGCTCTCCTGCCTCCCGCTTCAGCTGCCCCAGTGCTTTGGGACAGGCCTTTGGCCTCTGGGCCCTGCGGCAGCAGGCTGGCCTTTCACAAACTTGTGTTCCGCACAGGCTGAAAAAATGGGCAGCCTGACTGAAAGTCTTGTGGAGCTCCTGCAGGAAAATCATAGCCACATGATCAGGATGACCATTCTTCTACTGCGATATTTGCTCCTGGATAATGGTGCCCCAATAGCCACCCCCATTGCCCTGCAGCTGGCTAAGGCGCTCCTGCCACTCTTTGACCACGTAAGGCTCTGTGCCCACAGCCTCAGCCACCGGCTGCTGCCCGGACACTTGGTGCCCTTTGCAGATGCAGGCCTGTGCCCTGGGGGGCCTGAAGCACCTGATGCTGAGGACTTTTGCCCTTCCTCTCATATAGGATGATATCCAGGTGCAGCTGAACTCCATGTGTGTCTTTCAAGAGATGCTGGACTTATTAACAGAAGATGGAAGAAAGGCCCTGAAGTCCCACGTACGCCAGAGCCTGGTGCCACTCTACTTGCACTGCCATGATGAGAATCAGATTGTTGCTAAGGTGACGACCTGTGGCCACCTGCTGTCCCCCTGGGAGGGGACTGGGCTGCCTCCTGCCCTGGCACCTTGCAGGCTGCAGCCTCCTTCAGGCTGTGGCACTGGGATGCTCCTGTGCCCTGGCCTGTGTGGCTATCTGTGCCTCTCTGCTGCTCTCCAGGCCTCCTGTGTAGTACTGCAATCTTCGGCCAGATTCCTAAAGAGGAGGAATCTCGAAGAAATGCTCCAGGTGGATCAGACATGGAGGTTTGGCGAGTGCCTGGTAAGAGGAGCCGAGAACCCCCAGGCTCAGCCTGGAGAAGGCCCCTGAGGGCGGTGCTCAGTGTGCGGGGCCAAGCAGCTGTGCCACTGCCTGCTGCTGCAGCCAGAGGCCCCGCGGGCTCTTCTCCAGGCTCCCGTGGGCCCCAGCCGGGTGCCCATGGAGCCCCGGCCCGGCGGGGCTGCGGGCCGGCACCGCGGCTCCCCGGGCAGCAGCCGGCCCTCTGCCCCCTGCCCTCGGGAGCCCTTGGCCAGCGGCTGCTGGCCGCGCCTCAGGCCTGTGCGGCCAGGGGAGGCCGGGGCTGGGCGCAGGCAGCGCCCGGCCCAGGGGCTGAGGCCGCGCCAACCCTTCCCTCCTGCCGCTCTCTGCAGCTGGCAGAGGACAGGAGCAGAGCGGCCGAGCACCTGCGCCAGGCCCTGCGCTACCTGCGGAGCCCACAGGAGCCCCTGCGAGAGGCGGCCATCAGGTTCATGGGTGAGCCACGAGCCCGGGCTCCCTCACCGGCCCGGCCCGCCACAGCTCGGCCCCAGCCCCGCCTGCTGCCCCGGCAGCGCCAGCCGGGCCCGGCGCCGTGGAGCCTCGCCCAGCCTGGGCATTGCTGCTGCCGCCCTCTGGCAGCCGTGCCCTGGGGCGGCAGCGTGCGCCAAGGGCCCGGGCTGAGCCCTGCCGGGCCAGCAGCCCGTGTGGCCACAGCGCCGGCAGCGCCGCCGGCAGGGAGCTGTGCCGCTGGCGCCCTGACAGGCTCTGTGTTCACAGGCATGGCCGGGCGGCACCTGCGGGGGCAGCAGCAAGAGCTGCAGCTGATCTGCACTGGTGAGTGAGGCCAGCGGGCTGACAGCGGGGGCTGCCGGGGACAGCTGCAAGCCCTGCCCCGGCTGCGGAGGGCTCTGCTCCTTGGGGCAGAGCACACTGAGATTTCAGGGCCTCGTGGCCCATTCATGGCCAGCAGCTTCGGGCTGATCCCCTTGCTCCCTGCTCCCTCCTGGCCATGGCAAGAGCCGGCTGGGAAGGCTCTGGCAGCGGGCTCTCCTTGGCTCCCCACAGATCTGGGATCTGACTTTGGCTCTGTTATATTTGCCCAATTATCCCATCATAAAAAACCAAACAATATTTGAGATAGCAGCAATTTTAATTGAATAGTTTAGAAAATATATCTTGACAATATAATTTGATTTAAAATAAGGGATAATTTGGTTCCAATAATAGCGCATAAGCAAAGGATATCCGCGGGCCATGGAGTGCAGGACCCTTGCCACCTCACATACGAGCTTTCCAAGTGGAGATTCCCCCCTTTTATGCCATGTGTCAATGTCATCTCCTCCCATTTTCGATTCATCACACTTCTACCTCCGCCCTCATCACCACCTTTACCGCGCATGCTCCACCGCTCGTTTTGGTTGTCGCACAAGCCTTTGGGGGTCATTTTTTGATGAAGGCCTCTCCTCTTCCTTGATGTCCTTTAATTCACCTTTGGGTTACACATGCGCACCCAGCCAGTACAATGTAATCCAAAACTAACATATTAACTACATTTAAGCATCAAAGCAATAAATCTCTTATAGCTAGCGTTTTCCTGGGACCCAACCAGATTTTCCCTTCTTTCCGTTAATTTTTAGTAACTGTTATCTCTTGCTTTTTCCTCCTGTCCTTGAACATCTGCAGGGATGGGGGTGGAACCCTTCCTCTCCCTTTTTTCTTGGCATTACAACTTTTAACTGTTTTATTATTCTTTCCAAATATTAATTACTGCATCCATATTGATTACTGTTTCAATTTTATCAGCACAAATCATACCTATTTACCACAGCTCTGTTCCTCTCTCTTGCAGCCCTTGAAAGCCTGACGGAGGACATGAGCAGTGCTGTGTCAGAGCTGGCAATTCAAACAATGCATGTCCTCCGAGCAACAGCCACTGGGCGATATTCCATCTTCCAGAGGCTGCACGATCAGCTGCGCAGGGCATGGATGACTCGGCCTCGTCTGTCACGGCTCGGCTGGCTGCACTGCTGGAGCTCTGAGGAGAGCTGATCTGGGACGCTCTCTTTGCTGGGGCAGCCTGAGCCAGTGGGGATTTTTGGTTTTCTTTAAGATTTTTATTTTCTTCCATTCTATTTTTTTCCTATGTAAATATAGACTGTGTTATAATACAAAGAATCTCAGGAGATTTTTTTTGCTGCCCAGGGCCCGTAGGGCAGAGGGGAAGAGGGGGAAAAGGGTGCTTGTGCTCAGCCAGCTGCCCAGGCATGCGGTGGGCAAGGGGAAATGGCCAGAAGCCCCTTGGCCTTTGGTGGTTCTGCTGAAGCCTTTGTGCTCCCCACAGAGTGGCTGGGCAGGGGCCGGAGCTGTGGGGATCCCTGCCAGAGCGGTGCCTGGAGATGGCCACAAGCCCTGTGCCAGGCAGGAAGCGCCATCCGTGTCCTCCCGCCCGTGTGCTGCTGCCTGCCTTGCTGAGGGCTCCCAGGTGCCTCTGGATGGGGCTGCTCTGGAGCTGCTGTGGGGCTGCGGCGCTGCTGCCGGGCAGCTTGGCCAGGCTGGGGCAGGGCCTGAGGGGCTGGGGCGCTGGCAAGCCGTGAGCAATGGGCTGTCAGAGGCCACAAGCAGCCCCCTGGCAGCCGCCGCCTTGCTCCTGACAGCCGGCTGCTCTGGCACTTCCTCAGTGGGCAGTGTGAGGGACCTTCTGGAATCAGGTGTGGAACCCTGGTCCCAGCCTTTCAGGGCTGTGAGGCCAGGAGTTGTGGGGCTGGGCGTGTGCCCTCCCTGTGCTCTGGACTGGAGCCCCCGGCCCCTCAGCCTTAGGCATTGAGCTCCACTGTCTCCTCTCCGAGTCTTGTTCCTCTTGCTGTGGGGGAGGCTGAGTTCTGTGGCTTTAGGCCCCATTGAGCCAGAAGAGCAGAAGCTTTGAGCCCAGAGGGGCCACAGAAACACCCTCTGGACAAAGGGCATTCCTGGCATTCCCAGGGCAGGGACACATGAGAGTGGCAGGCACCTTCGGGTGCCACGCTGGCTTTGCACTGCGTCACCTCCCTGTGTGCAGGGCTGGCTCTTTGCTTTGCTGTCCTTGGCCTTTTGCCGTCGTGCTCCTTTGGCTGCCAGCAGCGAGGGGCAGCCCTGTAAGGAGGGTGAAAGGCCCTGTCTCCAACATCTCAAGGGGGAAATGGAGCTCTCCCGGCCCTCAGCCCATGCTGTAAGCAGAGCAGAGCCTGTTCCCCAGCCCTGGCTTTCTGCTTGCTGCTGGGCCCTGGCCACCATGACCCACTGCACTCGCTCTGAGTCACCCACAGGATGGCTGGTGCCTCTTGATTTGCTGACGGGACGTGAGGGTCACTGAGAGAAAGGTGGATGTCCCAATGCTGAGGGCACATGGGGTCACTGAGCAGACTTGAGGCTTCCCCAGCAGGTTGCAGGTGCCTTTCTGTCACTGAAGGGAAGGCAGATGCCCCGTGGGTCGCTGAGGTGTCATGACAGTCTCTGAATGGGATGCAGATGCCCTGCATGCCACTGAGGCCAGCGAGAGTCCCTGAGGGGAGGCAGGTGTCTGTCGTGTCCCCCAGGGTGAGGCGGTGTCACTGAGGGAAAGTGAGGGGGACACGGGCACGCCGCGTGTGGCTGAGCGCACATGCCGCTGGCTGAAGGGACGCCAGGGCCGCTGAGGGGCCGTGGGCTCGCCCTGAGGGACACGGCAGGGCCGGGCCGCTCCCCGCTGCGCCGCCGCCGCCCGCTCCCCGCCGCAGGGAGCGTTTCCCGCCCAGGCGCGGGCGGCCCCGGCCCGCCGCTCCCCTCAGCCGCGGGCGGCAACTCGAACCCGCTGGGGCTGCCCCGCGGGGCCGGGCGCCGGGCGGCCTTCCAGGAGCCCTGGGGGAGCTGCCCTGGGGCCGCCCTGCGCTCATACACACCGAGGAGCATGGGCCAGGCCTGCCTCAGCACCAGGGAGTGTTTCACTTGGCCAGGGGTAAAGCTGCAGTAGCTTCCAGGGAGAGAACTTCATAGCACAGGAATGCTGGAATTACCTGGTGCCACCTGTAGGGCACGGAATGAACATTTGGGCTTTCCAGTTGAAGTAATCACTGGACTGTGAGAATAATGAAATCAGAGGTGAACTGTTGAGTACATGTAGTAGATATTTGAGCAGGAAAATTTGAGGTGATCTCTAGGGAAAAAATTACTTTTGAGGTCTGAGTAATTTCTAGAGGGCACATGGAGATCATTTTGTGACAAAACCTGAGGTAAAGGTTAGGGCAAAGACAGAACATTTGGGGGGTAAAATCTCAGGTTCTCTGGCTTCCCACTGCCTCATCCCATGCCCCAGCAGGGGAGCTTTGCCCTCCCTGTGCCCAGCCAGCCAAGCCTGGGCACCTCAGGGGTGCCCCCACCCTCCTGCTGAGGCCCGGCCTGGAGGGCTCTGCCGCAGGCCTGGGAGACGCTCTGGGGAAGCGCCAGAGCAGCCGGGTGCCAGGGACAAGGCGGCTGCCTGGGGGCTGCTTATGCCCTCTGACATCCAATTCCTCAGGGCTTCCCAGCGCCCTGGCTCCTCAGGGGCCTCCTGGTGTTCTGCCAATTGACTGAGGTGATTTAAAGGACGCATCACTGGAAATAATGTTCTTTTTTTTACTGGGAATATGAAGGAACCACAATGTAAGATGATACATTCAACAAAAATGTGCGCTTGGTTTTACTGACAAGCAAAAACAAGCAAGGTAGTGCACCTAAATCAGTACTGTAAGAGAGAAAGGAGAGTGATTTAGAAAGATGCATCACCAATTGCCTAAATTGTTTCTCGTCTTGCAGATCTGCACTTGCTGGGGAGCTGCATTTTTCACCAAGGACCCGGGGAACCATTCCCAGCAATTGGGAAAATCCTAGGTGCTCCATCCACCCATAGATGAGGTCTCCAAATTTGCCCTAAAAGTAAATCCAGCTTTTATAGGCCAAAAAGAGCAAGTCAAAGGGACTCAATTATATTTTTACCTAGCAATGTCCAGGGCCAGCTGAACAGCTTTGAGTTCAGCAAGTTGACTTGATCCACCTTCTCCTTCGGTAGCTTGAGCAACCTGTCATGTGGGGCTCCATACGACTGCTTTCCACTTCCAGTTCATCCCTACGATGTGACAGGAGCCATCAGTGAAAAGAGCATAGCGTGTTTCCTCTGCTGGTAATTGGTTTTATGGTGGAGCTTCTTCAGTCCCTTGTCGCTTGTTCCTGCTCTTCTTTGTCAGTGAGACTACAGTTTTCACCTTCCGGCCCATTTGTAATTATTTCCAGAATCCCAGGGCCATTCAGGTTTCCAGTACAGGTGCGCTGTGTGATAACAGCAATCCATTTGCTCCATGTAGCACTGGTGGCATGGTGCGTAGAGGGAACCTTTGCTTTGAACATCCACCCCAGCACCGGGCTGCCAGGAGGAGTTGTGCTTCCATGCCAACCACCTCTGAGGCAGCCTGGACTCCTTAATGGGCAGCCAAGATTTCCTTCTCTGTGGGAGTGGAGTTGGCTTTGGACCCTCTGTAACTTCGGCTCCAGAATCCCAGTGGTCGGCCCCGAGTCTCCCCAGGCACCTTCTGCCAAAGGCTCCAGGACGAGCCATTGTACCCAGCTGCAGAGTAGAGCACGTTCTTCACCTCTGCTCCTGTCCTGACTGGGCCAAGGCCACTGCATGAGCGATCTCCTGCTTGATCTGGGCAAAGGCTTGTTGCTGTTCAGGGCACCAGTGGAAATCGTCCTTTTCTGCCGATGACCAGGTAGAAAGGGCTCACAATCTGGCTGTACTTGGGAATGTGGATTCTCCAAAACCCTGTGGTGCCTAGGAAACCTTGTGTTTCCTTCCTGCTGGTTGGTGGAGACATCACGGTGATCTTGTTGATGACTTCAGTGGGAATCTGATGCCATCCATCTTGCCCCTTTACTGCCAGGCACTGGATCTCTCGGGCAGGTCCCTTGTCTTTGTTCTTCCTGATGGCGAAATCAGATTCCGGGGGAATCTGGATGATCTTCTCTCCTTTCTCAAATACTTCCATTGCTGTGTTCCCTCACACAATGATGTCATCCATGTACTGCAGGTGTTCTGGAGCCTCACCTTTTTCCAGTGCAGCCTGGATCAGTCCATGCAGATGGTGGGATTGTGCTTCCACCCCTGGGGCAGTCGGTTCCAGGTGTACTGCACGCCCCTCCAGGTGAAAGCAAACTGAGGCCTGCATTCTGCTGCCAGAGGAATGGAGAGAAACAGGTTAGCAATGCCAGCAGTGGCGTACCACTTTGCTGCCTTGGACTCCAGCTCGTACTGGAGTTCCAGCATGTCCGGCCCAGCCGCGCTCAGCGGTGGAGTCGCTTCATTCAAGGCACGATAGTCCACAGTCAATCTCCATTCTCTGTCAGAATTGTGCACACGCCAGATGGGGCTGTTGAAGGGTGAGTGGGTTTTGTTGACCAGCCCTTGGCTCTCCAGCTCACGGATCATTTTGTGCATGGGGATCACGGCATCCCGATTTGTTCGATACTGCCGGTGTTGCACCGTCGAGGTGGCAATCGGCACTCGTTGCTCTGCCACCTTCAGGAGTCCAACTGCAGATGGGTTTTCTGATAATCCAGGCAAGGTGTTCAACTGCTTCATGTTCTCTGTCTCTACAGCAGCTATTCCAAAAGCCCACCTGAGTCCATTTGGGTCTTTCTAAAAGCCCTTCCAGAGGAAGTCGATGCCCAGAATACACGGGGCCTCTGGGCCTGTCACAATAGGAATTTCTGCCACTCCTTCCCAGTCAGGCTCACCTTGGCTTCCAACAGGATCACCTGCTGCAATCCCCCCATCACCCTGGCAATGGAAACGGGTTCTGCATCCACATGTCCTGAAGGGATTAGAGTACACTGTGCACCAGTATGGACAAAAGCCTTGTATATCCATGGCTCTGGTGTGCCAGGGATCCAAACAGCCCAAATGACACAATTTTCCCTGGCCTCTACCTGGCTAGAGGCAGGGCCTCTCTAGTCCTGGCTACCGTTCCCTCCTCGGGCGTATATTCTGGATATTCCTTCAAGGGGATCTGACGTATCATGCTCCTTTCTGCTATACCTGGCAGCTCGGTCACAGGGAGCTGGGGCTACATTTGGGTGTAAATCCCTCTCTTAGTAGTTTCCTCCTTTAGCTCGCACACCCAGGCTGCTAGGACAGAGATGAGTTTTCCATTCCACCCTCTCATGTCTTGCCCATGTTTATACAAGAAGAACCACAGGCCCACTCGTGGGGTGCACTCCCTCTCCCTAGCTGGGGGATGTTGGGCTCTGACACTGGGGCCTCTGGTTTGCACTGGTGCCACATGGGAACTGTCCTTGCTCATCTCCTTCATCATCTTCTCTCTGAATTTTTCCTGTTCATCCTTGAGACTCAACCACAGCAGAGACATGAGTGTGTGTCAGGCCATGGACGATGGTCTCATAATTCCTGAGTTTGCTTGCTCCAGAACTCACTGTCTCTTGGTTATCCACAAAATGCATTGTTCCCATGAAGCTGGAGTATTCAGATGGCCCCTGCTGTGCACGGCTCCACCACATTTGCACTGTGCATCTGACCTTGTCAGGGTCATTATTTTGTCCATCCCTTGCAAAAAGTATCTCCAACACTGCCATTTGTCTCAGGGGTCAGAAGTTTTCCTATATTTTTTCTTGGGCAGCACCAAGCCCTGTGCCCCCTCCAGAGCCCAGCCCCAGTGGCTGCTGGCTGCCTCACAGGGCTGTGTGGCCAGGGGAGGCCAGTGCTGGCCACAGGGAGAGCCCGGCCCAGGGGCTGAGCCTGCACCAGCTGCACCCTCCTGGCTCTCTCCAGCTGGCAGAGGACAGGAGCAGAGCAGCCGAGCACCTGCGCCAGGCCCTGCTGTGCCAGGACAGCCCACAGGAGCCCCTGCGAGAGGCGGCCATCAGGCTCATGGGTGACTCATGAGCCCAGGCTCCCGGCCTGCCCTGCCCTGTCCCTCACTGCCCCACACTTTCCTGTGTACCCAACCTCCCTCTGCCCAGCCCTGCCCAACTCTAATGTGCTCTGCCCTGTTCTGCTCCACCCAACCCAGCCCTGCCCCATCCTGCCCCATCCTACCCCACCAAACTCTGCCCCACCCTGCCACACCCCACCCTGAACTGCTGTAGCCTGGCCCTACCTCACCATGCTCCACTCTACACTGCTCCAACCAACCCAGGCCCATCCTACGCTGCTCGGCCCTGCCCCACCCAACCCCACCCTGCCCCGCCCTGCCCCGCCTTGCCCCACCCAACGCGGCCCCACCCTGCCCTGCCCAGCCGCAGCTCAGCCCTATCGCTGCCTGGGAGTCTCTGCACAAATCACCAATGGGACGGGACTGCTGGGGAACGCGTCTCGAGCTGTTTATCTTCCAGCATCACTCTCATTACATGGTTATCGCAATGGGAAGATGCCAGCAGCTCACATCACCGGCAGCAGACAAAGAACTGCAGGTTACAACTTCCCTTAAAAGTTTTTTGACCTATCACACAAAGCAAAAGCAGATTGACAGTACTTCTATTCAAACACTGTAAGCACACGTACCTTCGGTTAAACAATGTTCGCTTATTTTGGATACAATGCCTGCTTGTAAGCATTAAAATACAATGCACAGAGCTCCATCATTAGGCTCAGAACTTCCTAATATCTCGGTAAATTTACCTTTCTGTAGCTTAGGGAGTTATGCTAGCTAAGCGTTAATATAAGGACCATAATTCTATTTGTCCTTACCTTTCCACTTCTTCTAGAATTTTTCTGCTGACAAATTTATGGCTACAGCTTAACTCTAATAACACTTCTGCTCTCCCTGAGGCCTGCCTTTTGCAGCTTTCCCAAAACCCTTTGATTTTAAGGATTCCCACAGGCTCCAACCCCGCCTGCTGCCCCGGCAGCGCCAGCCGGGCCCGGCGCCGTGGAGCCCCGCCCGGCCTGGGCATTGCTGCTGCCGCCCTCTGGCAGCCGTGCCCTGGGGCGGCAGCGTGCGCCAAG
This sequence comes from Agelaius phoeniceus, assembly GCF_051311805.1. Lineage (NCBI taxonomy): Eukaryota > Metazoa > Chordata > Aves > Passeriformes > Icteridae > Agelaius > Agelaius phoeniceus. Next base: position 726,743 of record NC_135272.1, on the reverse strand, counting down.
GGCCCGGGCTGAGCCCTGCCGGGCCAGCAGCCCGTGTGGCCACAGCGCCGGCAGCGCTGCCGGCAGGGAGCTGTGCCGCTGGCGCCCTGACAGGCTCTGTGTTCACAGGCATGGCCGGGCGGCACCTGAGGGGGCAGCAGCAAGAGCTTCACGTTCTCAGTCAGGGTGAGTGAGGGCAGCGGGGGCTGGCCGGGTAAGCTTCAATGCCCCACCAGGGAGCTGCAATCCCTCTCCTGTCTGTGGCAGGCTTCGCTCCCTGTGTGGGTGAAGGGTGGCAGGCAGAGCACACAGAGATTTTAGGGACACGAGGGGGATTCATGGTCAGCACATTCTGGCTGATCCGGTGGCAACTCCTCCCTACTGGACATGGCAAGAGTTGGGTGGGGTGGCCCTGGCTGGATGCTTTCCTCAGGTCACTGCAGATCCAGTCTCTGACCATGACTCTTTTTCTGTCTGTTCCAGGCCTAGAATCCCCAAAGAACAATGCCAGCCCATCCTGCTCTAACATTGAAAGTCACGCTAAATTAGGCCTAAGACCTGAAGAAATAGGGTCCTTTTCTGGATCCAGTGAGCCAGTGTCCCAAGAACAGCACCAGGAGACACTGAAGAGGACAGCATCTCCCATTGCCCCTGGAGCTCTAGACATAGTTGAGGATTGGTACGGCTGAGCTTGTGGGAGGCTCGCGTGGCTTCAGCCCTCTCCCTGCCTGTAGATAGCTCCCTCCCTCCAGCCCTCAGACACTGTCCATCCACTTTTGCCCCGCCACCCTCCCTCCCTTTGGACAGCGTCATCTCACCAGCCCTCAGACCATGCCTATTCCTATGTTTTCCTTCCACTCTTCCTTTTGATAGCTCCATTTCTCAAGCCCTCAGACCCTGCCTGCCCATTCCCTTTTTCCCTCCATATCATCCCTTTTTTTGCCTTTCATTAATAAATAGTTTGGCTTCTTCACTTTGCCTGCATCCCTGTGGAGCTGAAGCAAATCCAGGGCCCTGGCACACACAGGCCCCTGCTGCCGTTCTCTGCCACGCTGTGTTTTGTGCACGGACCCAGAGGAACAAGGGCGGGTCAGGCTGGAAAGGTCCCTGTGCTGAAGGTGCAGTTCCACAGCACCATGCAGTTCCAGATCTTGCTGAGCACACTGAAGGCCAGCAGCGGGACAAGGAGCCTGTGTGTGTCAGGGACCAAAGTCGTGTCTAAGGCCCTGCCATATTTGGTCCCCTGTTGTGCTCATCAACAAGAGAATGCAGAGCAGAGAATGAAGGAAACCTTATGGTTTAACTGGTGGGAATTTGACCCTTAAGGGAAACAATGGACTGGTCAATCAATGGGAAGTGAACCTGTGAAAGAGGAGCGATGCACAATGGAGCTGTGGTTGGCATGGAGGTGGTATCACAGGTCACTGCAGCCTCATCTCACGCACTGGCCAAGCGTGAAATGACCTTGTAACTAAAAAACTCCACTCCAGAGGAGGAGATGTCAGGCCTGGTCTGGGGTGGAGGGATGAAAAGGACAAAATGCCCGTCCTTTTGATGCAGGGGATGCCCTGAATGTGGGAGGCCTGCCTGCCCTTCCCACTGGAGCCCCATGCTGAGATACCCTGAGCACAGCCCAGTGCTCCTTGCTCCTCTCTGCTGAGCCGGGAGCGTTTGTCTGCTTTTGGGATGGCCCTGGCTGTGTCAGAAATGTATCTCAAAAATACCATCCATCTGGACTGTGCTGAGGTGACTCGATAGGCAGGGGGTGAGAAATACATTCTGTCAGATTCCTGTACTTGAAACTAATGTCCAGGCGCTGGCCAGGAGCAGCCTCCATGCCCTAAAGCAGCACTTCTTCCTCATGGCTTCCCTGCACAGGGCTCATTTTACACTTGCCCTTAGTTCTTCTAGTAGAATGTGTCTAAAGCTTTTTGTCAAGTCCCTCTCCTGTCAAGTTAGGCCAGCCAGGTTTTTCTTATGCTAACTGGTGCTAAGTGCTTATGCAGGTCTGTGCTAAGTACTTGTTTACTTATGGGAATTGCTTGTGCTTATGTCAAACAAAGGCCTTGTTTCATTCTCCCCTTCTCTTTATCCTGATGCAAATTCTTTAGCAAGATCCTCTGGACAGTCCACAGTACATATGTACTGTTCTGCTGCTGTTTTAATTTTCTACCACATCCATAGGTTTATGATGGTTAAGAGGAGGGTTAATTTTTTTAAAATTAGAACTGGTTTGCTGAGGAAGCTAAAATCTGAGGAGCTGTTGGTGGTTCCAGATTTGTCCATCACAATAAGACATCTGACTCATGATGTTCTCTTTCTTTCTCTATTTTGGTGATGATTTCGGTAACAACTTTGATACCGGATTTGAGTGTCCATCAGGCTCTGTGAGATGCATTTTGGACTCCTGCCAATAGCCATTCTATATCAGGCTGGTATGGCATTTGCTTTAGTACATTAGCGTCCTGTCCAGTTTGGAATTTGGGCGCTTGTTGATACCCATCATGTGCATTCTGCAGCATCTCTAGAGAAGTTCTTGTGTGGTGCAGCTGAAGTCGCATCCACTTTTGGTTGTGAAATTAATAATAGAGAAGTTAGTACCATTAGTAGTTTCATTAAAAGACTCAATTGGAATAGTTGTGCAAGCAGATCTCACACAGGCACAGCCCCTTCCCACATAACACACCTGTGATAGTGCATGGGTAACTGGGCTCATTTCAAAAATACAAGTGCTGCCCTCAGCATGCAGACACCGATCCTCTCTTTCAAGCACCGCATTTTTGCACACAAAATTCAGTGCGTCCCTTGGTACACATGCTTTGATACTAAGAGTTTGCCAGCTTCTAGTTTTCTTGTTGAAAATGGCCCAGACATGATGCTGAATGGGTCTGACAGTTACGTGAGTTCTTATAACTCCAAGGGCCAAAACTGGAACGACACGGTATTTTGTTGCATTCTTAACGGTTAATACAAAAGACTGCAGGGTTCTGTTCATTCTATGTGAAATTGGCCAATTGCAACCAAGTGTGGAAGTCTTTTTCAAATTGCTTTGTGGTTTCATTTTTAGCCATGATTTAGTTCATTCTTGTGGCAATTTCCCCAGCTCTCCTTTTTTTAAGTTTTCCTGAGATTACAGACCATAGCCGCACACAGCTGAGCTTGTATACATTAAAATGCTAAAGAAATGTCACCCTGTAGTTTTCCCTAAAGACACCAACTGCTTGAAAATCCTGCTGTGTATTGTTGGCCAGGGTGCTTAATAGGTTAGCTGCCAGGCTTTGGGTATGGGCAAATGATAGCAGGGTTGATCTGAGAGGAGTTTGTGTCTGTCCAATATAAGAGCTCACAGTGCTTACTTTCTTGAGCAAGACTTCTTGATCAATAGAATTTAATACTCCCAGTTCAGACCCAAGCCATCCCCTTAAGTCTTTTCTACACCTATCATTTGATGTCTGGGAATGTATCCACAGCTCCCATTCGTTTAGGCTTTGCTGTATGAGAGGACAGAATTGCTGTTTAATTTTGGAGACATTAGCTTGTATCTTTACCTCCAGCTTTTTCAGAGAGTACTGTGGATTTAGAGGCAACAATTGTTCATTTGTTTGTCTTACCCCAGAGTGAAAGACTATATTATTTCACTTATGGGTCCCATTCTACGGAGTTGTTTGCTGATGTAAAGTTGTTTGTTTTGATTTTAATTTTAAATGTCTGTTGTGTGACCCATTCCGTTTCGCTCCTTGTCGAGTACCCAAGGCATGGTAACTGGTTTCTTCAGATACATTGCCTGCCTGTAGGCAAGCATTTCAGAAACCTTCAGAAACCTTGCACTGGCCCCTGGGAGTATTATAAAGGATACCTTACGAAGTTCCCACTACAAATAGTTGAGTATTCTGAGTACCTCAGCCCATAAGAGGATGCAGCTGTGCTATTGGATTCCATGCATATCTGGGTTGCCATCACGTGGTCATGAAATTGGGCATGATATACCCTAACAGGACGATTGTGCTCCTGGCTACCCCTCCAGCTTGATTGGTTACTATTTTGATGGCCTGGAATATCCCAAGAGTGAAATTCAATTCTCAAAAGCAGATCCTGTATGAGACTAAGCGTACAAGCAGGACAATGTACTAAGCGTGTTCCATGTACTAAGCGTACAAGCAGGACAATTTCTAACTCTAGTCGCACAAGAGCTGCCTGTTGGAAACAATATTTGTTGGGTCGGATTCCTGGCGGGCTCAGTTCCTGGATCTCTGTGTGATGATGGTCCTCCCACCCCACCTGTGCGCCGCAGAAGAAGGCAACTATCTTGTGCTAGGTTATAGTCTCCCATTTAAATTTCCATAGTGCAAAAATCCTGATAGGATTCACATGAAAATGAATTCACACACTGCTTGTTAGAAAGGTCGCAGATGCGCATGATCACTCGAGCAATCTTCTCTGAACGAGGTTTGTGAGTTTCAAATTTACAAGCCACAGAGATCCTGTTTTCAGGTGGGACAAGAAAGGCAGGCATGGAGTCAGGTTTTCCTCAATCTTTAACTGCTCAGTCATTAATCCTTAAAATGGTGTAAAGTGTTTTTACCTTTTTAATCTCTTTTAGCCAGTTAGGTCCTGAATATTTTTGAGTGTTCCATCTACCAGGATCTTGCAGGCCAAGGAGATCATTATGGTAGTGACAGTCATCTGCTGTGGCTTGCATTCTGATTAGAAGTATCGGGAAGACGATGATGGTGTGAAATGCATCTAGGTTTCTCCTGTTCTTTCTGAGATCCACTTTTGGACTCCACTTGCCTTTTGCAAAGCATTTTAATTCTGGAATAATGTATCCAAGAGATGAACGCTTTAGGCTTTAAAGGCTGTGTAAGTGATTAAAAGTACTAAATAGACTCCTTTTTAATTTTGGGATAAGAGGCTTTCTACCTGGTCTACCTGGTCCCCAGGCTGGATTTGTGGAGAGGAGCATCCTCTTGCTCATGTGCTCAAAATGTGTTGGTTTATTTTCTGCAGCTGTTGTGTTAGTTGGACAACATGGTTCTGGAGATACCCCTCTCCAACTTGTACAGTATCTTCCCCTTGCTAGTTTTGCTTATATGGTCTTCTGTACAGTATTTCAAAGGGATTCAGGTTTTCTTTTGTTCTTGGTCTTATCAAATCCGTTATAAAGCCAAAGGTAGGGCCTGGGGCCAAGGTATGTTGGCCTCTGGTACAGTTTTGACTATCTGTTGTTTTACCGGATAATTCATCTTTTCCACCTAGCCACTGGCCTGGGGCCAATCCAGTGTGTGTAGGTGCCAGTTGATTTGGAGATTATTGCAAAGTTGCTGTGCAATACTTGCTAGGAAACATGTTCCTCAGTCAGAGGAGATGTCTAAAGGCACTCTGAACCAGGGCATTATATTGTTTACCAAAATGTTGAAAACTTGGGCTTTATTTGTTTGGGTTGGGAATGCCTCAGGTCATGCTGAGAAGGTATCAGTTAAAGGCAGAAGGTATTTGTACCCCTCGTTTCTTGGCAATTCAGAAAAGTCAACTTGCCAGTGCTGTCCAGGATATTGTCCCTTGTCTACTGTGCCAAGCTCAACTCTAGTCCTGGTTTGTGGATTGGCTCTAAGACGTTATTTCACACCCTTGGGTTACCTGCTTTACACTAGAGTACAGGTTGCATCTTACTGTTGTCCTTATCAAATAATTATGTAAGGCATCCCCTTCCCAGTGTACACAATTATGTTCATCTTTAATTAATTTCCATGATGCTCTTTCTGGCATAACTGTCTATCCCTGAGGAGCTGAAAAAACATAATGTTTTCATTCTGCTTTCAAATTCTTTGCTAATTCTAGATCTTTCTGATTATACAACATACATCACTGTCATATTGTTCCTTACCTTTGGGCATTAGTGCCTGAATCTCAGCATGGCTTTGTTCTGCTGCTCTTTTTGCAACCTGTAACCTCTTTTGGGGTCGGTTTCCCCTTTCTGATGTCCTTTTCAGTGCAGAATTGCAACCTCTTGAGGCAGTAGTACTGCCTGCAGCAATTTTAAGATTTCTTCTGAATGCTTCAACTGCTTTCCTTGAGCTGTCAATAGTCCTTTATCTTTCTAAACTGCTTCATGGGCGTCTATTACTCTAAAGACATTCTTGGAATCTGTTCATCTATTGATCCTTTTTCCTCAGGCTGGTCAGAGGGTACGGGTTAAAGTGATTATCTCTGTCTTCTGAGCTGACTTGTGCAGGGCTTCTATCCCCTATTGCTCCGTGCTAATTGTATATCCTGATTTTCACTGATCTGCTCTTACAAAGCCACTCCCATCTGTGTACTGAGATTCTGCTCTTGGAATTGGGGTTTCTTTAAGATCTGGGCAGCTGGAATAAAGTGGACTGAATGGTTTTGATCCAGTCATGCTACAAAGGCTCCTTGTCTGTCTAGTGAGTAGCTGGGAATGCTGCTGGATGAACTAGAGAAGAGATTTGTTTTGTAATGCTGCGTTGTTCCACCAAAATTGCCTGATATTTAAGGAATCTGGAGGGTGAAAGCCAATGCCCACCCTTTTGGTCAAGAATTGCTGCTACTGGATGTGAGATAAACACAAATATTTGTTGACCTAGAGTGAATTTCCAGGCTCCTTGGATGTCTGAAACAAGAGCAGCAACTGCTTACAGTCAGGCTGTCCCCTACTGACTGCATCCAGTTGTTTGGAAAATGATGCTATTGCTCTCTTCTATGGGCCAATTGTTTGAGCTAGTGCACCTAATGCCATCCCTTGCCTCTCCTAAGAGAAAAGCTGGAAGGGTTCCCAGACATCTGTCCAGCCCAGAGCAGGTGCTTGAAAAGTCAAGTCCTCCTTCAGCTTTTGAAAGGCTTTCTTACTTTGGGGTGTCCATTTCAGGTTTCTGGGATTGTCTTCTAAGAGCTGCTACAGTGGCTTAACCAGCAGTCCACAGCCACTACCACAGTTAATACAGCATCCAGTCACTCCTAGAAAGGTTCTCAGTTCTTTGGCATTAGTAGGGAGTGGGGTTCCGTGGGTGGTCCCTTTGCCGTCCTGTCTTAGTCCCTGCTGCGCTTGGGATATTTTGTATCCTTGGTAAATGACTTCCTGTTTGATTATTTGAGCTTGATTTCTGGATGCCTTGTATCCACTTAGTCCCAGGTCATTTCATAGGCTTACTGTCCATTCCAGTCTTTTTAAGTTTCAGTGGCTAAAAGTAGATCATCTACCTATTGTAACACAATTCCATTTGTGGACGGGCTTACCCAACTTTCAAGGTCCTCAGCAAACTGTTTTCCAAATATGGTTGGACTATTGTTGAATCCTTGTGGCCCTACAGTCCAGGTAAATTGACTTGTCCTTCCAGTCTCTGGGTTTCCCCATTCAAAGGCAAACCAGTTTTGGCTGCCAGGGTCCAAGGGTATACAGAAGAAAGCATCCTTGAGATCTGAAATGGTAAACCATCCATATTCATCTTTTAGTTTGCTTAGTAAAGCATATGGATTTGCAACCACTGGGTGGAGATCTCCAGCTATTTTGTTAATAGCCTGTAGGTATTGAACCAGACTGTAGTTCAAACCATCAGGCTTTTGTATGGGTAAAATAGGTGTATTCTATTCAGATTCATATTCCAGTAACAGCCCAAATTTTAGACAATTGTCTACGACACGCTTAGCAATTTTTATGTTTTCCACCTTAAGTGGATATTGTTTAATTCTTATTGGTCATGTTCCAGGTTTAAGTCTAATGATTACAGCTTGTGCTGCTTTGGCCTTACCAGGGGTCCCATCCACCCAGACTTTAGGACAAAGCTGACTAAGAACTTCTTCTGTGTCTCTTCTGATTTGGACAAAGCTGTAATGAGAGCTAGACTTAGAACACGATTATTTGTTGGTCATTGACTTTGATCTGAACTCCTCCAGGGCTAAACTACATTTCAGCCTGTTGGAACCTGTTACAACATTCTCATGTCTCCAACAAATCCTTCTGATGAGGCGTTTTGGGGGCGTAGGCATATGTAGGAACTGATGTATTCCTACTGTGTTTCCCAGTTCATAAGATCATGGTTTTAGAAAGGATAGCTTCTGCTGTTGACTTGTGGCTCCAATAACATTCACAACTTTACCAGGATCAATTTCTTCCAACTTTAATACAGAATGTGTTGCACCCGCATTCACCAGACATTTCATTTTCCTCACCTTTTCCCCCAGTTCTCTTTTGACCAGAGGGTTTTCTGGGGGGATGCCCTCCAGCCAACCTTTGCATTGATTCAGTTCTTCAACCACCTTGGCTTTGAGTTGCAGGCAGTCTCTCTTCCAATGCCTTTCTTTCTTACAATAGGCACATTGAGTGGTCCAGAGTTTAGGGATAGGTTTCTGCCCACCCCAGCCATTTCTTTTTCCTGAGTGTAAGGAGTAAAAAGTTGTCAATTTTTAAAAGGTTTAGAGTCAACAAGTTAAACCAATTGCTACTAAGTTAGAGCTTTAATTACTTATTGTTAATAGCTTCATTTTGCAATTACCTCTTGTTAATAGTTTTATTTTTTAATTACCTGTTGTTAATAGTTTAATTGTTAGAAATCCCCCTTCGTCGGGTATCACCCCTGCTGTTTCCTGGAAAATGGCACCTGGGACTGTGAGGAGGGAGTGACATCAGAGCTTGGATGCGAATGTAGAAACACTTGGCCAAGTCCAGCAAAGAAAACCCCTCAAACAACGAGCCAGCACTGAATTAAACAATCTAAGTGATGTCTAAGGGTAAGCAACTGAATCCAGGGTGTGCTAAGACCTTTGAACCTCTCACCCTAACCCAGAGATGTCAGCTAGAAAGAAGACCTCAAATGTTAAATCGAAAATGGGAATCTCCTGGTGCTCTGGCGAGGGCGGAAGCCCCGGCTCTGCCTGCACACCAGGGGACAGAGCTGCATCCTCCTCCTCCCTGCCACTCCTGGGAGCAGTGTCGGCGGCGTGCGCACGACCCATTGAGCCCCCACCCAAGCTGACCTTAATAAAGGCACTAAAAAGGAGAAAAAATCTCCTGCCCTTTTCATTTATTCCAGCAAGACCTCCCAGCTGATTCCAATGTCTCCTACTCCCTTCTGGCTTGGATGGCCCTGTTCAGAAGGTCTTGTAGGATTCCTGCAGATCTGGGCTGTTGCCATGGCTCTGGTCTTCTCTCTTTCAGTCTTTCAAGCCTGGAGGCAATGTGCCAGCCCATCATGCTCTGACCTGGAAAATCAAGCCCAGTTTCCCCAAAGAGCTCAAGAATTAGGGACATCTTCTGGATCCAGCGAACCAGTATCCCAAGAATAGCACCAGGAGACACTAAAGACGACATCACCGCTCAGCGCTGCTGGAAGTCCTGGCACAGCTGATGGTGGGCACAGTTCTTGTGGCTTCAGCCCTCTCCCTGCCTGTCCTGTAGACGCTCCCTCCCTCTAGCCCTCAGACACTGCCCATCACCTTTTTCCCTCCCAGCTCATCCCTTTGCTTTGCCTTCCATTAATGAACAGTTTGGCTTCTTCACTTTGCCTGCATCCCTGTGGAGCTGAAGCAAACCCGGGGCCCTGGGACACACAGGCCCCTGCTGCCGTTCTCTTCCAGGCCCTGTTTTGTGCACAGAGCCAGAGGAACGAGGGCAGATCAGGCTGGAAAGGTCCCTGTGCTGAAGGTGAAGTTCCAGAGCACCATGCACTTCCAGATCTTGCTGAGCACCTGGGAGTCCCAGGATTTTGGAAGAGGCAACCTGAATATGCTCTGAAGCCAGCTTTGAGGGATTCCATGGCAAGCATCCACGGAGGGCAAAGGAGCTTGGAATGTTGGAAGTTTTCAAGAATAGCTTCCTGAAAGCACAGCAGCGCTCCATCGCTGCACAGGATGAGGAAGAGGGCAGAAGCAGAGAGCATCCGGGCTTAGCAGAGAGCTCTGGCTGTGCCTAAGGGCAAATGAAGCAGCAGCACGGTGCCCGAGACTCGGACGCGCGGCTGTGCCAGTTCCCGCAGCGCTGTCAGGCAGTGCCGGGATCCCAGCTGTGCTTCTGCTCCCCACAAGTGAGGAACGGCAGCCCCTGGCTCAGAGCCAGCCAGAAAGCCAACCAAGGGAGAGCAGAGGGAGGGCATCCTTCCAGTCTCTCTTGGACATGGCCACAAAACAGCCCCTGCAGCTTCTTCTTCCGCCTGCGTTTGGGCTGTGCTGGTGGCAGAGCCAGCCAAGCTGTGCTCTGCATTCCAAAGCCTGTTGGGAGTGGGCATGAAAAGCTCTGCGTGCACAGCAGAGAGACCTGGAAGGTGCTGGCAAGAGCATCCTGCAGGAAGAGGGCTCTGGTCCCTGGCCGAGAACAGCCTGGTTTTGGTGCCGTGAGCGCAGGTAGGAGTTTAGGCAGGTGAAGAGGCAGCGGGCAGCTTGTGTTTCTGGAGGGCCTGGGGCTGCACCTCTGAACCTGACCCTGGAAACTCACCTGGGGGAATACGGGCTAGAGCTGGAGTGCCTGTCCTGAAAGGACCTGAAGTCATTCAGCCTTACCACCAAAGGCCAAGGGCCATTTGGCCACTTTCCCTTCCACAGTGCACGCTTGGGCAAGGGGCTGAGAGCAAGCAGCCTTTTTGCCCTCTTCCCGGTTGGCCTGAAGACACTCTGCACCGAGAGAAAGCTCCTGGACAGCCAGCTATCCAACAACAGCAATTTAATGTTCCTCTAGTGGGTGAAGGGAAAGGAAGTGCTGGCAGAGGAGAGGTGTTCCCCGCAGGCTCAGGTGGCCCCAGCAGACGCAGCCTCCCGGATCAGTTCTCCGCAGCGCCGCGGCAGGACACTCAGCCGCAGCCACACAGGAAAGGCCGCGACTGCCAGAGGCGGCGCAGTTGGTCTCGCATCTTCTGCAGTCGGGAGGAGGGAACGCTCTGTACAGCTAAAAGGATGTACAGAGCTTGAAGCGCCAGGCATGAGATGGCTGGGCTGGAGTCATCCGTCATGTCCTGAAGGGCTGCAGAGAGAGAAACAGAGGCACAGTCAGAGGCTGGATCTGCGCACAGCTGGGGAGAGCCTCCAGCCTCGTCCATGCCACAGCCTGGAGGAAGCAGCCTGGAGGAAGCAGGAGACAAGAAGGACGAGCTGGCAGCTGCTGGCCAGCAATGTCCCGCAGGCCCCTGCAAGGTGTCTGTGCTGTGGCCACGCTGCCCTTGGGGCGCGCAGGGAGCGGAGCCGTGGGCGGGCGGGCCAGGGAACGCAGGTGCCAGCGGCAGCCCCCGGCGGGAGCCCGCGGGCCTCACTCACCCCTGCAGATGATGCGGAACTCCGGCTGCTGCCCTGTCAGGTAGCGCCCGGCCATCCCTGGCGAACACAGAGCGTGTCCTGCCTTCAGAGCCACAGCTGCCGCACACGGCCGCTGCCAGCCCTGAGGCCACACGCCCTGCTGGCCCGGCAGGGCTCAGCCCGGGCCCCTGGCGCACGCTGCCGCCCGAGGGACGGCTGCCAGAGGGCGGCAGCAGCAATGCCCAGGCCAGCGGGGGCTGCACTTGCCCGCTCCCGGATCCTGCTGCCGGGACAGACAGCAGGCGGGGCTGGGGCCGAGCTGCGGCGGGGCGGGGCGGGAGCCGGGCTTGGGGCTCACCCATGAACCTGACGGCCGCCTCTCGCAGGGGCTCCTGTGCGCTCCGCAGGTACGGCAGGGCCCGGCGCAGGTGCTCGGCCGCTCGGCTCCTGTCCTCTGCCAGCTGCAGAGAGCGGCAGGGCACGGAGGGAAAGGGTTGATGCGGGCCCTGCCCCTGGGCCAGGCGCCCCCTATGGCTGGCCGGCACTTCTCGCCCCCCGCCCACAGAGCCCTGAGGCCCGGCCAGCAGCCGCAGGCGCCGGGGCAGGCGGCTTCTCCAGGCATCGGGCTGGGCATTGCAGCCTGTCCTTACCAAGCACTCGGCAAATCTCCACATCTGATCCGTCTTCAGCAGCTGCTTGAGATCCTTCCTCTTCAGGAACCTAACTGCAGAAAGCAGTGTTTCCCGAGAGGCCTGCAGAGCAGCAGAGACCCAGAGATGGCACCGCAGCCCAGGGCACAGGACCCGCATCTCTGTGCCAAGGCCAGGAGGAGGCTGGAGCCCCTCAGGTGCCAGGGGCTGGGGAGACAGCTGAGCCCCCTCCCATGGGGACACCCAGGAGGCCTCACCTGTGCCACACGCCCGTTCTCATCGTGGCACTGGAAGAAGAGTGGGAGCAGGCTCTGGCTCACGTGCTTCTTCAGGGCCTTTTCTCCCTTTGCCACTACCAGCGTGATCACGTCTTGGAAGAGGCCAATGGAGAGCAGCCGCACAAGGCTCTTGTCCTGTTGGAAAGGAAGCAGAAGCCCTCCACATCAGCTGCTCCAGGCCCCCCTGTGCCCAGGCCCAAGGCGCCACCCGAGTGCCCGTGGCTGGGGGCACAGAGCCTCACATTGTCAAAGAGGTGCCAGAGCGCCTCAGCCAGCTGCAGGGCCATGGGGCTGGCTATTGCCAGGTCTTTCTGCAGCGGCAGGAAGCTGAGCACAACGAGGCTCATCTCAACGATGTCTTCATCTCTATCCCACAGTAGCTTCCCAAGGCTTTCAGTCAGGCTGTACATGCTTGGATCCTGTGTGCAAAACACGGCTGGGCAACCCCACGCTGCTGCTGCTGCAGGGCTCAGAGGCCGAAGGCCTGTCCCGAAGCACTCAGGCAGCTGAACAGCGACCCTGGAGAGCTGGGAGCAGCTGGCACAGCTGCCAAAGCCCAGCTAAGCCCAAGGGGCTGCTTGCCCCAGCCCCATGCTGGCAGCACAGCTTCAGCTGCTGCCTCCTTCTCACCATCGAGGTGAGCCCCACGAGGCCTCGCAGCGCCACGCGACACATCTGCCTGGACTCGCTCTGCAGGTGCCTTGTCAAGATCTCCAGGACTTTTTCACCGCATTGGCTCAAGTCCAGGCAATCCAGGACCTGAAAGGCACAGAGCAGGCACAGAGGTGCCCAGCTGGCAGGAGCTCAGAAGGGCACAGGGCCGAGCCAAGGCAGCAGCAAAGGGCTTGGTGCAGCGTCCCAGGCAGCTGCGGCTACGAGAGGGCAGAGGGCTGGGAGGCAGCTCAGCCAGGCAGCGTTTGCCACGGGGCTCACCTCCACCAGGAAGGCCAGGGCGGGCAGTTCCCAGTCTGAAATGCCTTGGCTGAGCAGGTCAAAGAGGCGGGATGCCATGTCGCAACACCAGATGATGGAGACATGGCGCATCTCCCTGGCAGGGAAAAAAAGGCACCATTGCTCCTGGGCCGGGCGGGCAAAGCTCTCCCAGGGCTGACTGGCAGAGCTCTGGTCTCCTCCCAAGCACCCCGGGGGCGCTTTGGGAGGCGGCCATTCCCGGGCACCCTCCTGTGCCGGCCTTTTCCAGTCTGCTCATCCCTCCCTCGGTGACAAGGCCCTGCCGCCCATGACCACGGGGACTGTGTGGGGCGTTGCGGGCACAAAGGAGAGGGGCGGTGGGGAGAACGAGGTCTCACCTGGCCAGCAGACCCACTGCGCAGTGGTGGGTGTCGGCACAGAGCAGCGTGTCCCAGGCGCGCTTGCGTTCCATGGACAGCACCGCGTGCTCATAGCGCATTTGGCAGAGCAGGGCCTTCAGGGTCTGCAGGGCAAAGCTGTGTGCAAAGCAAAGGCCAGGTCACGCTGGGAGCCCCGGCTCCTGCCCTTGGGGCATGGGAGGGATGGGGAGGCTGGGAGGACTGGCATGGAGCACCTGTTGGGCTTGGCGGAGAGGCCGTGTTGCTTCTGGCATCCCTTCCAGAAGGTCTCAACCTCTTCTGGCATCTCCTGCATGCTGATGTAGGCTTGGAAGAGCAGACTCAGAAAGAGACTGGGGAAATACTCCAGCACGACAGGCAAGCGCCAGGCCAGATTGAAGACTCTCCACAGCGCCACGGTTGCCTGCAAGAAATAAAAGAGCCAGAGACAAGGCTCAGTGGCCAAGACATGCACGTGGCAGGGCCCGAGCATGCGAGGGAGAGGCTGGGGGAGGCAAGGGGGGGAAACAGCCGGCCTGGTGCCCCTGAAGCCTGCCCCTAAGGCAGGATTCAGCGCGGTCTCTGAGGCAGAAGGATGCAGCTGGCGGGAGGACAGAGAGCTGGCTGCTGGAGTGCTGGCCTAGGGGCTGGCAAAGGCCAGCTCCAGAAACTCACAGCCAGGGCAAAGACTCCTGCGTCGTCCCCATCGGAGGTGGACACGCTGCTCACTGGCCAGGCGCTCAGCACATCGAGGAGTAGCTGCAGCGCCGGCTCCGCAGTCCTGCTCGAGGACATGATGGTTGCCCACATGGTGGCGGCAGCTCTGTGGGGTCAGAGCTCTGTGTCAGGGCTGTCTCGGCCACAGCGCCGTGGCCTGGGCAGCTGCAGGGGCCCGCGCTGGCCCTGAGCCCTGCCTCTGCCCACTGCCCCTGGCCGGCAGCGGCCAGCCAGCCCACGTGGGTACAGGGGCCCCGAGGGGCAGGGAGGGAGCATGGCACCAGGCTCAGGAGCTGCCATGGCCGCACTGGAAAACAGAGGAGCCGGAGGATCCTGCAACTCCCTGCCTGTCTGGCAGTCAGCAGGGACAGGCTCTACAGGGTGACGGGCCGGTGAAGCCCAAGCCCTCAAGGCACGTGGGGCTGCCCCACCTGTCACACGATGGGGCCCAGCGCAAGAGGGTGATCAGCACGTCACTGGGGTATTCCTCGGTCAGCTCCAGAAGGGCCTTGTCCAGCCTGTGCCCAGCAGCCTCATTGGCCGTGAGCCACTGGTGGATGTCCCTCACCATGGCGGGCACCTGCAGAAGGCACGGGCAGACTCGCAGAGGTGCCAGAGCAGCAAGTTCCCCTGAGAAGTGCTTCCCTTCCAAACGCATCGGGCCGGGCCTCAAAGGCCGAGGGAGGCCAGCAGAACCGGCTCGAGGCGCCGCACCACTGCTGGGGCCAATGAGCCCTTGCCCCAGGCTGCTTACTCGCACTGGATTGGAGACACCCTTCTCCACAAGCAAATCCAGCATGGCAGCACCGGTCTTGGCATCGAGGAATGGAAGGTTCTCCAAGATGCCCGTGCCCGCACCGGCGGTCTCTTCCTGCCAAAGGCACGTGATGAATTCACAGAGGGTCCGCAGGAGAAGGGCAGCAAGGGAGGGAGAATCCATGGAGCGCTCCAAGCCTGCTGCTTGGCTGAGCAGTGCCAGCAGGCCCAGCCCAGGTGGGGATGGCTGCAGGTACCTGCGCCGTTCTGCCGAAGCGGCCACGGGCAGCTTCCTGTTCCTCTGTCGGGTCCTTGGCTGCATCTGGCAAAGAGCAAGTGCAGCCAGAGCTGAGGGGCTGTGGGAGAGGCCTAGGAACACAGCCCAGCCCTGCACCGCCCAGGCAGGGAGAGCCTCAGGATGCCCCGGGGGATGGAGCACGGCTGCCAGGTGCTCCAGCCCAGCTTCTGTCCTATCCATGGACAGGACAGGACAGGGATGGCATGGCATGGCATGGCATGGCATGGGATGAAATGGGATGGGATGGGGCCAGGCCGGCTGCAGGCACCGGCTCTGCGGCCCGGCTCTGCCACTCACCGTCCTGCAGCGGCTGCAACTGCTCCGGCTCTGCAGGCTGCTGCGCTGGGGCAGCTGCAGGGCCTTTGCTTTTCTTGCCCCGCAGCCCCTTGAACAGGCTGAGCACTCTGCCTGCCATCCCGCTCTCTGACTTCGAGGGCACTTTCAAATGCCTTGGCCAAGGCCAGAGTCAGCGAATGCTGCAGTTGTGCCTTGCGGGCACCTGCAACAGAGGAGCCTCAGGAAGGCTACAGGATAGCAAGTCCTGCACTCGAGGTCTCCTGTCACAATGACAGGAGACACCTGGTGAATGATGGAGGTCACCAAGTCCCACGGCCTGGCCACGAGGGCACCGGCCGCAGGGATGGGAGATGACTCAGAAGAGCTCCAAGTCACCGAATCCCGAGGTCTGGCTGTGAGGCCAGCCACAGGAGGAACGCC
Organism: Agelaius phoeniceus; assembly: GCF_051311805.1. Classification (NCBI taxonomy): domain Eukaryota; kingdom Metazoa; phylum Chordata; class Aves; order Passeriformes; family Icteridae; genus Agelaius; species Agelaius phoeniceus. The sequence continues at coordinate 710,803 of NC_135272.1, read as the reverse complement.
TCAGAAGAGCTCCGGGTCAGCAACCAACGAGCCGGCTGTGTGGGGACACCTCACAGCACCGCTCTGTCACCTCCTGTCCCGTTGCGTGCACCGAGCACTGTGGCGTGGCTGCGCCGTGCCAGCCCCTATGTCAGCGTGTGTCACAAAGGGCTGCTCAGACACGCTGTCCCTTTCGGTTCCACGGTCACCCCGCTGCACCGTGTCACAAAGGGACACGCTGCCACGTGCCCCAGGGCCACCCCCTCCCCACCCTAGGTGCCCCCGCTTGGAAGGAATCCATTGCCCCGAGTGTCTAACACAGCCCTGGACACACCACGACCCGCCAAGTGCTCGGGGAAGGACTCTCCACGGTGCCCACACAGCCCAGCTCGGTGCCGGCCCTGGAGCAGAGCAGCTTCCAGCAAGCAAGAGGCAAACGCCTCTTGCCAAGAGTTCAAACACAGCAGAAAGGGAAGATGGCATCAATGTGTGCATAAAGGCCTTTGAATTCACAGCTCTCTGAGAGGCATTTGGGGCTCTCAGCTGGACAGAGATCATCCCTCTCTTTCCCATGCTGAAAGGGGCGGGACACACCCTGCCGCCACTGGTGCTTGGCTTGGTCTCTGCAGACCCAGGCAGATGCCAAAGCTGCTCCTCACAGCCTTCTCCCTTCCCACGTCCCTCTGCCAAGTGCAAGGGGCCTCAAGGACGAAAGGGGGGCAGGGAGCCAAAGGGAGACAGCCTGCACCTACCTCACTGGGGGCTCCTGGGGAAGCACTTTGCTTGAGAAGCAAGCCCCTCTCTTCCAAAGGCATTTCCCCAAATGTCTCCATTTCCCCAAATATGTGCATTTCCCGGCCAACACCAACACACACTTAGGAAACCCTGGCAAGGCTGAATTACTTCTGCACCTTGTAGCACAGGCACTGCACAGATCGAGCTCACCTTCCTTCTCCCGAGTCTGTTTCCTCGTGTCCCTTGTGGCGCGCAGCCCCAGGCCCCCTAGAAACAAGAGGTGTCCGCTGCCCATTCAAGTGCCTGAACTCCTGCCTGCGCTCACGGCAGCAAAACCAGGCTGTTCCCAGCCAGGGAGCGGAGCCCTGTTCCCACAGGAGGCTCTCGTGAGCCCCTTCCCCACTGTGCACGCAGCACTTCTGCCTGCCTGCCCAGAACGCTCTTGGCACAGCAGAGCACAAGCTGGCCGGCTCTGGGCTCAGCACAGCCCAGACACAGGCGCAGGAAGACACAGCGGCTGTTTTGCAGCCGTGCCCCAGAGGGACAGGAAGGGGCCCCTGCCTCTGGTCTCACTTGGTTGGGTTTCTGACTGGGTCTGAGGCAGGGGCTGCCTGATTCCCCGCTTCTGGGGAGACCAGAGCCACCGGAAGCGCGCCCAGCGTGCAGGCGCTGCCTGACAGCGCTGCGGCCGCTGGGACGGTCGCGCTCCCGCGTCCCAGCAACTCCATGTGACTGTGGTCACAAGGGTTTTCAGGATGAAGAAGAGATGAGAATGTTGACTCCATGATCAGAAGGGTTGATTTATTATTTTATGATATATGTTACATTAAGACTATACTAAAAAGAAATAGAAAGGAAAAGGTTTCTTCAGAAGCTTGCTAAGCTAAGAATAGACAAGAATGAATAACAAAGATCTGTGTCTCAGACAGAGCAAGAGCCAGCTCTGCCATGAGTGGTCAGGAAATCCAAACATCCACAGGAGACCAATCCCAGGTCTACCTGTTGCATTCCACAGCAGCAGTAAACCACTGTTTACTTTTGGTTGATGAAACTGCAGCTTCTCACAAAGAAAAATCCTAAGAAAGGATTTTTCATGAAAGATGTCTGCGATAGGGAACATAGGAATAAGTAACTAGAAATATAGAGGGGGGAGGAGAACATCTAATTCAAGCAGATACGAGATTCACTTAAATCTATTGTAAGGGTTTTGTTTGCAGGACTGGATTCTTGAACGCTCCCACAACCCGTATATCCCAGGTTTTTTTAGAAAAAGCAGCCAATCATCAATCAGATCAGCAACTCTCAAGGAATCTTACAATAATGAGATCCAAGTGGCAATGGTACCTCTATGTGATCTTATTTTCCAGATTAATCAGCAGAGGGCAGACTGATACAGAATACTACCCGTACCAGCCATTTAAGTGGGTTCTACGCCACCTTTCAGACAAAATTGTTATCAAAGAAACTATTACATCAACCGACCCATCTTTTGAATTTAGATTAAAGGACATTTTTCCCCTATGACTGGGGTTTCCTCGTTTTGGAGAACAAGCACGGCACCAAACCTATTGGTGTCCTGCTTCTAACCCAGGCAAAAGTTACTATAATTATCCTGGGTACAGGTACTGCGGATATTAGGGTTGTGAGACTATTGTAACAAGTAATAGATGGCAACCACAGCAACCTGATAAGTTCCTGCAAGTCAAGTATGCTCCCCGTGGCTGTCGCGAACCACTGTTCGATAGTAGCAAACAGATACATACACCCTGGGATGGGAGAAAGCACACTTGCACGGGTTATACCATGACAATTCTGCAACCAACCCATAAGAGTTGGGCCACGGGAAGAGTATGGTCGGTATTTGGTCGCACCTTTCGCGATATTTGGGTGAACATACAAATTGTCCGACTTTTACCATCGATACCCTGACCAATTGGACCCAATCCAATTCTTACAGCAGGTGGGCCCAAAAAGGGAGCCACGACTAGTCACAACGTTACTTTTAATAATCCCTTAGAGACTTCAGCTTTTTACGATCCGTTTCTTAGTGTATTAAATGCTACCTTTTTATCACTGAATCAATTTAACCCAAACCTTACGAAATCATGCTGGCTATGTTATGATGTGAAGCCCCCCTTTTATGAAGGTATCACCCTTAATAACCCCTTTAACTACTCAACAACAGAGAATCCACACCAGTGCAGGTGGGACACTCCCCAGAGAGGAACTACCCTAAGTCAGGTCACAGGCCAAGGCAAATGTTTCGGTAATGCAGCCTCAGCAAGGCGGATGGGCAATTTTTGCACCGAATTTATCATGCCTAAGAGTAAGAACTATAAATGGGCAATTCCGGCCACATCAGGAATGTGGGTTTGCCAGCGATCTGGGGTAATGCCCTGTATACTCCTTGATAGATTCGATAATGCTAACGACTTTTGTATTCAAGTTTTAATCGTCCCAAAGGTCCTGTACCACAAGGAAGAGGAGATGTATCACCCCTTAGAAGAACCAGACTGAATCCAAAAAAGGGAGGTAATAACGGGAATAACCATAGCAATGCTCCTCGGTTTAGGTGCTACCGGTGCAGCCACAGGTATCTCAGCCCTTGCAACTCAACAGCAAGGGCTCTCCAACTACAGATGACTATTGATGAGGACCTACAGAGAATAGAGAAATCAATTTCCTTCCTCGAAAAATCTCTCTCTTCACTTTCAGAAGTCACCCTGCAGAACAGACGAGGGTTAGACCTCTTGTTCATGCAGCAAGGAGGGCTATGTGCTGCTCTAAGAGAAGAGTGTTGTTTTTACGCGGACCATACCGGAGTGGTCCGAGACTCAATGGCTGAATTGAGGGAAAGGCTGGCACAAAGGAAGAGAGAAAGAGAGGCCCAACAAGGATGGTTCGAGTATTGGTTCAACCAATCCCCATGGTTAACCACCCTACTCTCTACAATAGCAGGACCAGCAATTATGATAATTCTTGGGCTAACTTTTGGACCCTGCATATTTAATACAATACTTAAGATAGTGAAAGGAAGGTTAGAGGTAGCCCATCTCATTTTAATCAAGACCAAATGAACCGGTAGAAAATCTAGAATTGGGAGAGGAAGCCACCTTGAGTCAACTTGCATTAAGACGATTTGATGAACAAAATAGGTAAAAGAAAAAGGGGGGAATTGTAATGAGTTAATGTCTTAGTTTGTTCATCAAGTTGCTAAAAAGACTATAAGAGCGGGGAAAAGCCAATAATAAAAAAAAACCCACAAGGATAGATGTAACCAGCTAATATGTTGCAAGATGAATATAACGGGCTAATATATTGCAAAAAAAATGTCCTAAGGCTTAAACCACAAACTGTCAGAAGCTAATATGTTGAAAGGCTATCTAAGCAAATGTGTAACTATATGTAGCTATATGCCTATATATGGTAAAGGCTATTGTAAGACCTCGAGGAAGAGGATGGGAGCCTTCATCCAGACGACCACCAGAAGGCAGAATAAGACCCCCTAGCAACTATCGGCACAGACGCAGAGAACACTGGAGGGACACCCAACAACAACAGATAAAAAGGAGGACTGAACTGCGGAGTGGTGTGGGCCGAAGGAGGAGCAGTGACTCCCCGGCTACACCCAGGGCTCCCAGGTGGGTGCAAGCCTTTTGTTGGCTTCACTCAGTGCTGTAATTTGCCTATTATCGCTTGCACTATCAATTAATAAATTACATTTAATTTGGACTCACTTGTCGGTGGTTGGTTCCTCACTGCAACTTATAACAGTTCTGCCCCCGTTGCCTCCTCCCTCCTTTTTAATGTCAATCTCGCTGCCTCCTTCCCTGGTTCCCTAAAAACTGCCTTGTCATCCCCTCAACCCCTCCCCTGTGTCCTGCCTGTCACTCCGCAGCCCATCCCTTCCCTCCAGAAACTTCTTCCAAGGGTGTCGAGTGATAGGCTCAGGCACCGGGGCCCCTCCCCCGGTTTATCCCCATCGGTTCCCCTACATGTCTGTTTCCCTGCTCCCCACGCCCTCCTGGAATTCCATTGGCAGATGGGCCATCCCCTCCCCTGTTCACTCTGCCCTTTATAACACCTTGCACAGCCCAGTTCTCTGTCTCCAGTTCTCTGGATGCCCTGGGTTGCAGATCTCCTTGGAGCTCTGTAATAAAGCTGGACTTTGCCCCCAGCTGGAGTCCCCTCTCCTTCTCCTGCCAGCGTGGCTTCGGTGTCTCGTCCGCAGCAGGCGAAAGCCTCAGCCGCTCTCGCGGCCTCCCGAGGAGCGGGAGAGTGTCCCCGCCGCTCGCTGTGCCAGGGCAAGCCGGGGACTGCGAGCGCCCCCTCGGAGGGGCACAGCCACAGCTGCTGCTCCAGCCGGGCTTTCTGTGCAGATACTCGATCACCACTCAGTCCAGGAACATTCAAAAGCTTCACTGCCCACTCAAAACATTCTTTAGTAGTGTCAGTAGCAATTAACAAATCATCTGCATGCTGTAGGAGTGTTCCTTCCCCAGGCCGTGATTGCCATAGCTCTAATTCTTCAGCCGACTGACTCCCAAAAACTGGGAATGTTTTTGTACCCCTGAGGTAATCCTGCCCAGCTAAGTTGGTTTTTCCTGCCTGTGCTAGGTTCTCCCATTCGAAAGCAAATATATTTTCACTTCTGCAAGTGGCAGGCAGAAGAAAGCATCTTTCACATCTATCACTGGAAACCAAATTAAATCATCTCAAAGCTTAGCTAGTAAGGTAGTTGGGCATAAATCATTAATTGCCTGTAAATCTGGCACTAGTTTCTAAGTTCCATTAGGTTTCTTTATTGCCAATCTAGGAATATTAAATTTGGACTCCCATTCTTCCAATAATCCTAATGTCAGGAATTTAGTGATTGTTGCCTGTATTCCTTTCCTATCTTCTAATCTTAAAGGCTATTGCTTTCTGACTGCTGGCCTAACTCTATTCTGTAGCTCCATTTTTACAGGGTCTGCTCATTTTGATTTTCCTGGCCTATCGGTATCCCCTACTCTTGGGTACACCTGATTCAACACTTGCTCTAAAGAGTTATTATTGTTTGTTGGTCTTGTGTCAATTGTCAGTCCTAATGCTAAAACCAATTTGTCTTCAGGTACCTTAAATTTCATTTTTCTTTTTCTAAAGTGAAGTGTCGCTTCTAAATTTTCCAGCAAATCCCTGCCTAGCGCAGATTTGGGTGAGTTTGGTAAATCAAGAAACTGATGTATTCCCATTTTCTTCTTGATTTTACATTTAAGCAGTTTCAGGAAGAATGCATTGTTCTGGCTGGCCAGTGGCTCCTCTTGCTTGAAGACAGTTTTCACTTTTGGGTATCAATGCTTGATTCAAGAGTGAAAATGTGTCTCCAGTATTTACTAAAAATTCAACTTCTTTCTCATTCTTCAGCTGTATTTTAACCAGTGGGCCTGCTAGGGTAAGATCTGCCAGTCTTGGTCATTTCTTATCATCTAGAGTGGCTACAAGAGTTTTGTGTACTGTGTCTGCTAACTCTGGGCACTGGCATTTCCAGTGTCCTTTCTTACAATATGCACATTGATTTGGCCCCAGCTTGGCCTGTGGCTGGTTTGAACCTCCTCTGCCTCTGGAATTTTGGCCCCTGCCTCTGCTTCATCCACGCCCATGTCCTCTCCCTGGAGCTGATCCAGAGCTGCCACCATGGCTGCAGGGAGTTTTTTTCTTTTTCTCTGTCTTTATTATCATACACCTTCTATGCTTTTTCATTAACGCCTTTAAGTCTCTCTTTACAGGCTCTTTCAGCTTCTGAAGTTCCTGCCTGGCATCTGGGCTAGATTGCCCAAACATCAGGGAAAGGAACTGCTGCTTTCCCATATCCAACCAGGGATCCAGGGCTGTGCGTTTCCGTGCAGCTGCTCAGAGCCTGTTCACAAAGTCAGTGGGTGACTCGTGCTGTCCCAGCGTAACATTATATATTACTGACCAATTCATTGCTTCTGGAATGGCATTTTTAATTCAAATTTGACTAGTTCCTGGTATCTGGCTAACATTGCACAGCTGCCTGCATCATTTGGGTCCCACAAAGGGTTTACAGTAGGAAACAGCTGGTCCACTGTACCTTGTCAGGCTCCACTAGCAATTTGTCCCTGCACATGGGCTCTGGCTACCTTTATCACCAACTCTTTTGCTGGTTTTCTTAGCTCTGTCAGCATGAAATCAGTATCACCTCAGTCTGGGTCTCGATTCTTGACTATGAACTCAAATCTTTTTGCTACTTTTCTGGGGTTTTCTCTATAAATTTTAACTTTTTCCTGCCAACTCTTCAGGTCACTAGTAGAAAAGCAGAAGTTCACCCACATGGCTTCTCCTTGGGGACCCACTACTTGCCTTAAAGGGGTGACTAAAGGCAAAGCTTTTCTGGTTTTATTCCTTGTGTTGGTTGTCACTGGGGTCTCTGAAATTGTCCCCTCCCCAGGATTATTCATCTCATCCTCACTGCCTTTTGGGTTTCATTCAGGGTGCGGAGTGGTTGGGTGAGGGGGAGTGTACCCAAGCTGTCCTGGGGTAACTCGGCTGTAACTCTTGGACACCTAGAACACAATCTTCCTCATGCTTTTTAGCCAATTTCAAACATCTCTGCCCTATGCTACATGCTGAACAGCATCTCCTTATTTTCTGCCTGTTATTTCTTTCCAAAGTTAGGACTAAAGGGTCCTGTGGGGCCAAATCAAAGCCACATTCTTTCTGACACTCAGGTTTATTCTCCAGGGTAGAAACCATGTCTGCATATATCACATGATCTCCTTTTTCTTCTTTTCATAAAAATAACATCAACTGTCACAATGTATGATAATTTAAAGTTCCATAAGGGGATCGCTTTTCACCACTTTCTAACTGATACCAAGGCTACTACCATGGGGTAGAGTATTTAATCAGATTACCTTTCTTTGAAAAATTACCCCCCACGATTCCTCCCAAAGCTTTCTCATAAATGTGCTAAAATACATTCTAGTGGACTCTTTTTAATAACATTTTTACTTCTTGTGTTATTCATTCTTAATGCTATCTTAATTTCCAAACTTACCAGTATGTATTACTACTTCTTCTCTTTTCCTTCTCTTTATCCCCTGTATTACTGCACTTCACACACTGGGTTCTCTGAGTCACCCAGCACCAATATTCTTTTTTATAGTCCTAACAAGCAATGAAAACAAAAGGATTACACGTTCCACACAAACTACAAGGAACTGGGCTATGATTGGACATAAAACAAGTTTCTTAAAACACTGCCTAAAGTAAAACTCAGGAGTATATACACATGTAAACCTAGAGTTCCCAACCCTTGACTTTTGATGTAGTGTTTAAAGCTTGAGTGACTGCTCGATATTGTTCAAAGACTTCTCAACCTCAGACGGGCTTGGTGCTGTGCCCATTTCCCTGGGGTGTTGCAGTTTGTGTTTATTGATCAGTTATTGTATAATAGTTTGTTTTAATGTACCCCCTGTTTTCCCCAAGTTGGTTTACCCCTAGGTTTTGCCCTCCCTCAAAGCTGTCCCTCATGCCATTCCCCATTCTTTGTTCCAGCTCCTTCCCTGCCTGTCAAGGTAACCCAGCTCTTTATTCCTGAACCTTCCCTGTTGGTTTTGTCTTGGACCAATCCCTGACTGCACCACCCCTTTGGAATTCCCCTATTGCAGGAAACCCCACTCATCCATGGCACCTACCCTCTCCTCCCATCTGTCCTAATTAGTCCCAAGCAACTGATGTAATCCCCTCGCTCCTGCCCTGAAGATTCCTTCTTGGTCAATGGTTTGTATCCACCCCCTGAGTTGTACCCCTAAAAAATGCCATGCACAGAAGTGCTGGTGGCTCTTTGCTTCTGAATCCTTCCCTTGGGATAAACCTTTGCCTGTGGAACCTCACAATGGAGGAGCCTCCTCCTTCTCTTTTGCCTGCTCCATGCCGCAGTTATTAGATCCTGAGCCACTGAGCAGTGACTCATCAGGTTCAGCCGCAGGCAGAGCCCACGCCTTGGCCGTTCCCCACTCCTGGCACAGTGCTGGAGTTTTCCCCAGAGCCGGCCCGGGCTCCGCTGGGCTGCGTCAATGGGGAACCTGTGCCAGTGCCCGACCGTGCTCTGGGTGAAAAACCTTTTCCTGATATGGAAATGAAACTTGCCCTGTCCCAGCTCCCTGCCCTTTTCTCGAGTGCTGTCACTGCTCCCAACAGTGACGAGAGCTGCAGCAGCCCCTCTGATTCCCCTCAGGAGGATGTTGGAGACCACAATGATGCCCTTTACTCTCCTCCAGGCTGAACAGACTAGAGTGGCCTCAGCTGCACCTACGGCTTCCCCTCCAGACCACACTCCATCCTTGCAGTCCTCCTTTGCATTCTGGATAATAGCTTACTATCTTTTTATATTGTGGTGCCCAAAACTGCCCCTGTCTGCTTACAGCACTTCTCCTGGCTGCTGCTTCAGGGTGCGGGCACCGTAATCAGAGACACTGAACAGCTTCTCCTCCCAGAGTTATCCTTATCCTCTGTACTTCCACGTGTCTGCCTTCCTGTTCACTGGGGAACCTCCCTATTTGTGGCCACCCATCGCTGTGCCCAGCAGGGACACAGTTTTGTTTGGACATGAGCTGCCACAGCCAGACAGGCAGCAACCGAAGCCGAGAATATCAGAGATTGGGCAGATTCTATTTTTCCCAGAATGGAGGAAAGAGAGTCAGAAAAGCAGAAGGAAACATCAGTGTTACTTTGCAATCTAATTGCCCTGGGAAACTCAGAAATGGATGGTGTTGTGGTGCTACTGCGAATGCCTTCCATGAAAAAAATACATTTCAGGAAGGAGCAACATCATCTGACAGAGACCAAGTGTTGCCAGCAGTTTCTCCAGGTGCTCTGCCCATCAGCCCCTGTAGGAAGGAGCACAGCCCCGAATGCAGGTGGGCTTTGGCTCCCTGTGGCACAGAAGCCCCCCGGGGGCACAGGTCTCTGGGGCAGGAGACGGGCACCAGCGCTGCCAGGGCTCGGGGGGTGGCAGCTCTGCTTGGGCGGGGACTCTGCCACAGCTGCTGCTGTCAGCGCTGCCCGGGCCCCAGGGCTCAGAGCAGCATTCGTGCCCGGGCCCACACGTTCCTTGTGCATGTCACACCCGCGGGTTTAGGATGGCCACGGGCCGGGACGTGTCCCAAGGAGGCCATGCCAGCTTCCCTGGAAGGCCCCGGGCCCTTCCCAGCGTGGCTGCGTCGGCAGCCCTGGGAGCTCCTTCTGCTGCTCTGAGCCCGCAGAGCAGGGCAGCGTTTGCTGATGCTCTGAGCCCTTCCTAAAGATCCTGTGGGGCTGCCTTAGACACCTGAGGCCAGGCATTCCTTCCAGCCTGGGCCACTTTGGCTGGGCTGGGGGCGGCCCCAGGGCAGGCGGCAGTGTGTGCAAGGGCCCTTTGTGACATGCTGCAGCATGGTCACCGTGCCACAGAACGGAACCCGGTGTCCAAGGGCCTTTTGTGACTCGTGGTGACAAAGGAGCTGGTGGTGACAAGAGCATGCCACAATGCTCAGAGCACACGCCGGGACAGGACGGGACAGAGCAGTGCCGTGAGGAGCCCCTGCACAGCACGCTCGTTCCTGTCCCACCCAGAGCTTTCCGAGTCGTTGTTCCTACAGGTGACCTCGTGGCCAGACTGCCGGACTTGGTGGCCCCTGGCCTTCCCGAGACATCTCTTTTGCAGGCGCCTGTGAGGCCAGACTGAGAGACTTGGTGACTTGGATCTTTTCCGAGACATCTCCCATCCCTGCAGCCGGTGCCCTCGAGGCAAAACCGTGGGATCTGGTGACCACAACAGTTTATGAGGAGCCTCCTGTCCTTGTGACAGGAGCCCTCAAACCCAGAGTGCAGGACTTGCAGTCCACCACTCTTCCTGACGCTTCCCTGTCTCAGGTGCCTTCAAGGCACAACTGCACAACTTGTTGACTTTGAGCTTTCCTCAGGCATCTCTCTGTAAGGTGCCCTCAAGGCCAGACTCTGACATGGCAGGCAGATTCCTCAGCCTGTTCAAAGTGTTCAGGGGGAAAGAAAAGAAAAGGTCTGGAGCTGCCCCAGCACAACAGCCTGAAAAACCGGAACAGTTTCAGACACTGCAGGATGGTGAGCAGCAGAGCTGGGCCACAGGGCTGATGGCTACAGCCAACTTGGCCCCATCCTATCCCATCCCATCCCATCCCATCCCATCCCATCCCCTGGGGACATGCTCATGGACAGGATGGAACAGGAGCCGGGCAGACACCCCGCAGTGGCCGTGCTCCATGCCCTGGGGCATCCCGGGGCTCTCCCTGCCTGGGCAGCTCAGGGCTGGGCTGTGTTCTCCGGCCTCTCCTGCAGCCCCTCAGCTCTGGCTGTGCTCGCTCTTTGCCAGGTGCAGCCCTGGAGCACACACAAGAGCAGGAAACTGGCCCTGGCCGCTTCCGCCAAACCCTGAAGGTACCTGCAGCCACCCCCAGCTGGGCTGGGCCTGCTGTCCCTGCTCAGCCCAGCACCATGCTTGGAGCATGCCATGCAATGTCCCTGCCTTCCCTGTCCTTTGTTCTCCTGCAGAGGTTACGGAAATTCCTGCGCATTCAGCGCAGAGAGACCGGCACCTCAGCAGCTGAGGGCCCAGCCCAGCCTGACTCCAGGCCGACCCAGTTCCAGGCAGAGCCTCATGTCGGCCCAGAATGGACAGCACACTCAGGAATTAATGCAATGAATTCTCAAAGGGTGAAGGCTGTTCACATTGCAATGACTGGGAACATGGCCATCAGAAACACTGAAACCAGAATGACTCAGGGCATCACAAACACTGGCACCAGGCCAGCTCCCACTGGGATTCATGCTCCCACTGAGGATTCTTTCAACGAGAGTGCTATTTCTCCTCAGCAGCAGGTAAGCAGCCCAAGGCCAGACCTGGAGGCCTGCCAGGACCGTGTATCCCCTCAAGTCATGGTCACTGGGCACCCTCAGCCTTTGAGGCCAGCACCGTGTGACTGGAAGGGAAGCCCTTCTTGGGGGAAGCTGGGCAAGTTGCTGCCTTGGACAGCACTCAAAATCACCCCCATGGCTCCTCCAGGTGCCAGACATTGTAAGGAGCATCCACCAGAGGCTGGTGTCCCATGTCACTGTGGATGCCAGGCTGCAAAGTGACATTGTGAGGCTGGCTGAAGAACACCCTGCGGACATGGTGCTGACCCTCCTGCGCTGTGCCCCAACGTGTGACAGGTACGGGGCCCACGTGCCTGCACAGCTCAGGGCTCACCAGCCTTTGGGGCCCATGGCCCTGCACAGCCTGTGCTATGGGCTCTGCCAGACAGGCAGAGAGGTCCAGGACCCTGGGGCCCCTCTGTTTCCCGAGCCTGCTGCCAATGCTCCCTCCCTGCCCCTCTGGGCACCGGGGCGCTGTCACCTGGGCCCCCACAGCTGCACAGGGCATGGTACTGGGACTGAGATGCCCCTGACACAGAGCTCTGATCCCACAGAGCTGCTGCAATGATGTGGAGAACCATAGGCTCATCGGGACCAGCAGTGGAGAAAGTGCTGCCAACACTGCTCTGCGTGATGGAGGATTGGCCACTGCACAGCACACGCACCTCTGATGGGGACGACAGGGACGTTTTTGCCCTGGCTGTGAGTTTCTGGATTTGGCCTCTGCTTACCCCTCAGTCACCTCCCTAGCAGCTCTCCATCCTCTCTATGCCTCAGGCGCTGGGCTGAACCCTGGGCAAGGGGCAGGCTCAGGGGGCACCAGGCCCACTGCTCCTCCTGCATCTGCCCTTGGGCCCTGCCCCATGGACACCTCGGCACTGAGTGCTGTCTTGGACTGCTTCTTTTGCAGGCAGCTCTGGCACTCTGGGTGATTCTCCAGGTGCCCAAGTGCCACGAGGCCATGATCCTTTATTCCTCCCGCCTGTTTGTGGCACTGCTCTTCCATGTTGTCATCGCCACACAGCAGATGCCACCAGTGGAAGCTGGAAATTTCTGGAGAGCATGCCAGGAGGAACACCGCCTTCCCAGCAATTCCAACAGGTCCCAGTCCTCCTGGCCTTCCCATGCCCTTGTGGCCAGGGCCAGTGCTCCCAGTGTGACCTGGGCTTTGCTCTGCACACAGGTTTGCAGTGCAGGCCATGAAGGCTCTGCTCTGCCGACTGCGCTGTGACAATGAGGTGATGTCTATGGAGCGCAAGTGTGGCTGGGACACGCTGCTGTGTGCTCACACCCAGCACTATGCCGTGGGTCTGCTGGCCAGGTGAGACCCCCTTGTCCCCATTGCCCCCGGCATTTGTGCCCTGTGCCCCACTCAGTCCCTGTGGTCATGGGCCAGAGAGCCTCGTCACTGAGGGACGGCCAAGGAGACTGGAAAAGGCTGGGAGGGGAGGGTGTCCAGAAGTGGCCGCCTGCCAGAGCACCCACATGCCCTCCAGGGATGCTGGGGAAAGACCAGACCTCTCTGAGTCAGTCCTGGGAAAGGTTTGCTTCCCCACCTCAGGGTCTTGGTGCCTTTTTCCCCCTGCCAGGGAGATGCGCCGTACCTTGGTCCCTTTGTGTTCTCGCATCGCACTCCACTTGCTCAGGCAGCTCAGCAGGCAGGACCCATACCGGGATCTGCCCTTCCTGGCATTCTTTGTGGAGGTGAGCCTCAAGGCCAGCGCTGCCTCCCAGCTCTCTGCCCTCTCACAGCCACAGCTGCCAGGACGGTGCCCGTGCCCTGTGCTGCTGCTGCTGCTGCTGCTGCCTGGGCCCAGCTCTGTGCGGCTCCGGGCTCCTGCTGGCTGGCTCCCTGTCACTGCCCTGTGCCTTGCAGGTCCTCGAGTGCCTGGACTTGAGGAAATGTGGTGGCAGTGTCCTGAAGGTCTTGTTGAGGTTCCTGCACAGCAAGTGCAGGGAGAGGCATTGCCTGGCACTCAGAGGCCTCATGGTGGTCAGCAAGGATCTCTTGATGGTGAGAAGGGGGCCATGGCTGAAGCTGCACTGGGGAAAGCAGCCCCTTGGGCTGGCACGGTTTCAGGAGCTGAGGCAGCTGCTCCCAGCTCTCCTGCCTCACCTCCCCCAGTGCTTTGGCTCAGGCCTTTGGCCTGTGGGCCCTGCAGCTGCAGGGTGGCCTTGCAGTGCCAGACTGGTGTTGGCGGTGCAGCCGTCCCTGGCTTCCCAGCACAGCCTTGTGTTCCACACAGGCCAGGAGAATGTGCTGTCTGTCTCCAAGCCTTCTGGAGCTGCTGGATGATGCAGAAGGAGAGGTGGTCAGCATGACCCTCTCTGTGTTCACGAATGTGCTCCAGCACAAAGGCATCCTGGTATCCAGCACCACTGCCCCAAAGCTGGCTGAGGCACTACTGCTGCTCTTTGACCATGTAAGGTTCTGCATCCTGAGCCACAGGCATCAGGTGTTTCCCAGAAACTTTGTGCCCTCTGGATTTTCAGGCCTTTGCCCAGCTGGGACTGGAGCAATTGATGTAGGTCTTTTGTTTCCTCTAGGACAACAGCCATGTGCAGGTGCTCTCCATTCAACTCTTCAGCAAGGTGATAGAATTGGTAGTGGATGAGGGAAAAAAGCCCCTGAGGACAATTGCGAGCAAGAGCCTGTATGAACTTTTAATTTACTGTCATGATAAGAACTGGGACGTGGCAAAGGTGAGGTTTCCTGTGATGCTGGTGGATCTCTGGGAGGGGGCTTGGCTGCCTCCTGCCCTGGTGCCTTGCAGGCTCCAGCCTCCTCCAGGCCTTGGCACAGGGATGTGGGTCCTGGGCCCTGGGCTGTGGGGCCATCTCTGGGTCTCTGCTGCTCTCCAGGCCTCTCGGGAAACACTGATTCGTGTGGCTGAGTTCCTGAAGAGGAGGAAGCTCGTACAGCTGTTGAAGAAGCAGCCACCCTTGAGGGTCGATGAGTGCCTGGTAAGGAGGGCCTGGAAGGCCCAGGCTCAGCCTGGAGAAGGCCCCTGAGGGCGTAGCTCAGTGTGCGGGGCTGGCAGCTGTGCCCCTGCCCGCTGCTGCAGCCAGAGGCCGCGCGGGCTCTTCTCCAGGCTCCCGTGGGCCCGAGCCGGGTGCCCATGGAGCCCCGGCCCGGCGGGGCTGCGGGCCGGCACCGCGGCTCCCCGGGCAGCAGCCGGCCCTCTGCCCCCTGCCCTCGGGAGCCCTTGGCCAGCGGCTGCTGGCCGCGCCTCAGGGCTGTGCGGCCAGGGGAGGCCGGGGCTGGGCGCAGGCAGTGCCCGGCCCAGGGGCTGAGCCCACGCCAACCCTTCCCTCCTGCCGCTCTCTCCAGCTGGCAGAGCACAGGAGCAGAGCGGCCGAGCACCTGCGCCGGGCCCTGCGCTACCTGCGGAGCCCACAGGAGTCCCTGCGAGAGGCGGCCATCAGGTTCATGGGTGAGCCACGAACCCGGGCTCCCTCCCCGGCCCGGCCCGCCGCAGCTTGGCCCCAGCCCCGCCTGCTGCCCCGGCAGCGCCAGCCGAGCCCAGCACCATGGAGCCCCGCCTGGCCTGGGCATTGCTGCTGCCGCCCTCTGGCAGCCGTGCCCTGGGGTGGCAGCGTGCGGCAAGGGCCGGGCTGAGCCCTGCCGGGCCAGCAGCCCGTGTGGCCACAGCCCTGGCAGCGCTGCCGGCAGGGAGCTGTGCCGCTAGGGCCAAGATGAATTCTTTGTTCTCAGAGATGGCTGGGTTTCCCAGGATGAGGGAGCAGCAGCAAGAGCTCCAGGATCACAGTCAGGGTGAGTGAAGGCAGCGGCCTGGGCCAGCGAGCTGCAATGCCTGAGCAGGGAGCTGCAAACTCTGTCCCGGCTGCAGTGGGCTTCCTTCCATGTGTTGACAAGAGGTGGCGTAGGAAGAGCACACAGAGATTTCAGGGACACGGGCGGAATTCCTGGCCCGCAGCTTGCTGCTGATCCTGTTGGCAACACCTCTCTCTTGCTCTCTCGGCCATGGCAAGAGTTGGGTGGGGTGGCCCTGGCTGGATGCTTTCCTCAGGTCACTGCAGATCCAGGCTCTGACCATGGCTCTCTTTCTCTCTGTTCCAGGCCTAGAATCCCCAAAGAACAATGCCAGCCCATCCTGCTCTAACTTTGAAAGTCATGCTAAAGTAGGCCTAAGACCTAAAGAAATAGGGTCCTTTTCTGGATCCAGTGAGCCAGTGTCCCAAGAACAGCACCAGGAGACACTGAAGAGGACAGCATCTCCCATTGCCACTGGAGCTCTAGACATAGTTGAGGATTGGTACGGCTGAGCCTGTGGGAAGATTGCGTGGCTTCAGCCCTCTCCCTGCCTGTAGATAGCTCCCTCCCTCCAGCCCTCAGACACTGTCCATCCACTTTTGCTCCTCCACCCTCTCTCTCTTTTGACAGCATCATCTCACCAGCCCTCAGACCATGCCTATTCCTATGTTTTCCTTCCACTCTTCCTTTTGATAGCTCCATTTCTCAAGCCCTCAGACCCTACCTGCCCATTCCCTTTTCCCCTCCCATATCATCCCTTTTTTTGCTTTTCATTAATAAACAGTTTGGCTTCTTCACTTTGCCTGCATCCCTGTGGAGCTGAAGCAAATCCGGGGCCCTGGGACACACAGGCCCCTGCTGCCATTCTCTGCCACGCTGTGTTTTGTGCACAGACCCAGAGGAATGGGGGCAGGTCAGGCTGGAAAGGTCCCTGTGCTGAAGGTGCAGTTCCACAGCACTGTGCAGTTCCACATCTTGCTGAGCACACTGAAGGCCAGCAGTGGGACAAGGAGCCTGTATGTGTCAGGGACCAAAGTCATGTCTAAGGCCCTGCCATATTTGGTCCCCTCTTGTGCTCATCAACAGGAGAATGCAGAGCAGAGAATGAAGGAAACCTTATGGTTTAACTGGTGGGAATTTGACCCTTCAGGGAAACAATGGACTGGTCAATCAATGGGAAGTGAACCTGTGAAAGAGGAACGATGCACAATGGAGCTGTGGTTGGCATGGAGGTGGTATCACAGGTCACTGCAGCCTCATCTCACGCACTGGCCAAGCGTGAGATGACCTTGTAACTGGAAAACTCCACTCCAGAGGAGGAGATGTCAGGCCTGGTTCTGGGGTGGAGGGATGAAAAGGACAAAATGCCCGTCCTTTTGATGCAGGAGATGCCCTGAATGTGGGAGGCCTGCCTGCCCTTCCCACTGGAGCCCCATGCTGAGATACCCTGAGCGCAGCCCAGTGCTCCTTGCTCCTCTCTGCTGACCTGTGAGCGTTTGTCTGCTTTCAGGATGGCCCTGGCTGTGTCAGGGCTGCTCCATGGACATGAGACAGCCGGTCCTGTCCCGCTGGGTCCCAGCAGTGCCTGGCAGCAGCCCTGCACCCATGTCAGGATGCTGGCCAAGAGAGGCCCTGGAAGCTGAGGCAGCTGATTTGAAGCTTTTGCAGATCCACACAGGGGATGGCCACACACAGGGGATGGCCAACAGCAGTCCTGAGGGGCCTCCCTCATTCAAAGAAATCCGCAGACAAATGCATTGTCCACCAAAAGCCCTTTTATTGAGCTGGCAGGAGGGCAGGGGTCTGCACCCTGCTAAAATGCTGCTCTGCCACATGTAAATTTCAGTGGGATGATGTCAGAAATGTATCTCAAAAATACCATCCATCTGGACTCTGCTGAGGTGATTCGATAGGCAGGGGGTTAGAAATACATTCTGTCAGTTCCTGTACTTGAAGCTAATGTCCAGGCGCTGGCCAGGAGCAGCCTCCATGCCCTAAAGCAGCACTTCTTCCTCATGGCTTCCCTGTACAGGGCTCATTTTACACTTGCCCTTAGTTCTTCTGGTAGAATGTGTTTAAAGCTTTTTGTCAAGTCCCTCTCCTGTCAAGTTAGGCCCGCCAGGTTTTTCTTATGCTAACTGGTGCTAAGTGCCTATGTAGGTCTGTGCTAAGTACTTGTTTACTTATGGGAATTGCTTGTGCTTATGTCAAACAAAGGCCTTGTTTCATTCTCCCCTTCTCTTTATCCTGATGCAAATTCTTTTGCAAGATCCTCTGGACAGTCCACAGAACATATGTACTGTTCTGCTGCTGTTTTAATTTTCTACCGCATCCATAGGTTTATATGGTTAAGAGGAGGGTTAATTTTTTTAAAATTAGAACTGGTTTGCTGAGGAAGCTAAAAATCTGAGGAGGTGTTGGTGGTTCCAGATTTGTCCATCACAAGAAGCCATCTGACTCATGATGTTCTCTTTCTTTCTCTATTTTGGTGATGATTTTGGTAACAACTTTGATACCGGATTTGAGTGTCCATCAGGCTCTGTGAGATGCATTTTTCACTCCTGCCACTAGCCATTCTATATTAGGCTGGTATGGCATTTGCTTTAGAATGTTAGTGTCCTCTCCAGTTTGGAATTTGGGCGCTTGCTGATACCCATCATGTGCATTCTGCAGCATCTGTAGAGAAGTTCTTGCGTGGTGCAGCTGAAGTCGCATCCACTTTTGCTTGTGAAATTACAAATAGAGAAGTTAGTACCATTAGTAGTTTAATTAAAAGACTCAATTGTACTAGTTGTGCAAGCAGATCTCACACAGGCACAGCCCCTTCCCACATAACACACCTGTGATAGTGCATGGGTAACTGGGCTCATTTCAAAAATACAAGTGCTGCCCTCAGCATGCAGACACCCATCCTCTCTTTCAAGCACCGCATTTTTGCACACAAAATTCAGTGCATCCCTTGGTACAATCGATTGGGGATAAAAGCATCATATAGTCAACCCAGGACATTCCACCCCTTATCCCCATATCGTCTGCTTACTACTAAAACTAATTTAAATTCTAACTCTACAAACACAGACATTATACATAATACAGGACTTGCTTTTCAAGGCCCAGCATGGTGTTCCGGGCCGTAGCATGAGGCACAGGCTGGGTTTCCAACCATCCAGTGGTGGCTTCCACCACTCTGAGCACATAGCGCTTGCCCTGGCGTGTCTGGAGCAGTGGGATGCAGTCAATCTGCCAGGCCTCCCCATACTTGCACTTGGACCACTGCCCACCATACCACAGGGGCTTCACCCGCTGGGCCTGCTTGATGGCAGCACACGTCTCACAGTCATGGATAACCTGAGAAATACTGTCCATGGTTAAATCCACCCCTGGGGCTCGTGCCCACTTACAGGTGGCATCTCTGCCCTGATGGCCTGAGGCATCATGGGCCCATCGAGCTAGGAACAACTCTCCTTTATGTTGCCAATCTAAGTCTATCTTTGACACCTCTATCCTTGCAGTCTGGTCTACCTGCTCATTGTTTTGGTGTTCTTTATTAGCCCGAATCTTGGGGACATGGGCATCTACATGGCAGACTTTCACAGGTAGCTTCTCTACCCTGGTAGCAATGTCTTTCCACTCATCAGCAGCCCAGATTGGTTTTCCTCTATGCTGCCAGTTAGCCTCTTTCATCCTCTCTAGCCATCCCCACAGAGCATTGGCTACCATCCATGAATCAGTGTAGAGCTAGAGCTTTGGCAGCTTCTCTCTCTCAGCAATGTCCAGGGCCAGTTGAACAGCTTTGAATTCAGCAAGTGGCTTGATCCACCTTCTCCTTCAGTGGCCTCTGCGACCTGTCCTGTGGGGCTCCATATGGCTGCTTTCCACTTTCGTTTCATTCCCACAATGCGGCAAGAACCATCAGTGAAGAGTGTATCGTGTATCTTCTGCTGGCAGTTGGTTGTATGGTGGAGCTTCTTCAGCTCGTGTCACTTCTTGTTCCCCATCATCAGCAAAACCAAGGTTCTCACCTTCCGGCCAGTTTGTAATTATTTCCAGAATCCCAGGGCCATTCAGGTTTCCAGTACGGGCACGCTGTGTGATAACAGCAATCCACTTGCTCCATGTAGCACTGGAGGCATGGTGCGTAGAGGGAGCCTTTGCTTTGAACATCCACCCCAGCACCGGAAGTCGGGCTGCCAGGAGGAGTTGTGCTTCCGTGCCTATTACCTCTGAGGCAGCCTGGACTCCTTCATAGGTGGCCAAGATTTCCTTCTCTGTGGGAGTGGAGTGGGCTTTGGACCCTCTGTACCTTCAGCTCCAGAATCCCAGTGGCTGGCCTCAAGTCTCCCCAGACACCTTCTGCCAAAGACTCCAGGACGAGCCATTGTACCCAGCTGCAGAGTAGAGCACGTTCTTCACCTCTGCTCCTGTCCTGACTGGGCCAAGGGCCACTGCATGAGTGATCTCCTGCTTGATCTGGGCAAAGGCTTGTTGCTGCTCAGGGCACCACTGGACATCGTCCTTTTCTACCGATGACCAGGTAGAAAGGGCTCACATACTGGCTGTACTTGGGAATGTGGATTCTCCAAAACCCTGTGGTGCCTAGGAAACCTTGTGTTTCCTTCCTGCTGGTTGGTGGAGACATCACGGTGTTCTTGTTGATGACCTCAGTGGGAATCTGACACTGTCCATCTTGCCCCTTTACTTCCAGGCACTGGATCTCTCGGGGAGGTCCCTTGACTTTGTTCTTCCTAATGGCGAAATCAGATTCCAGCAGAACTGGATGATCCTCTCTCCTTTCTCAAATACTTCCATTGCTGTGTTCCCTCACACAATGATGTCATCCATGTCCTGCAGGTGTTCTGGAGCCTCACCCTTTTCCAGTGCAGCCTGGATCGGTCCATGCACATGGTGGGGCTGTGCTTCCAGTCCTGGGGCAGTCGGTTCCAGGTGTACTGCACGCCCCTCCAGGTGAAAGCAAACTGAGGCCTGCATTCTGCTGCCAGAGGAATGGAGAGAAACGCGTTAGCAATGCCAACAGTGGCGTACCACTTTGCTGCCTTGGACTCCAGCTCGTACAGGAGTTCCAGCATGTCCGGCCCAGCCGCGCTCAGCGGTGGAGTCGCTTCATTCAAGGCACGATAGTCCACAGTCAATCTCCATTCTCTGTCAGAATTGCGCACAGGCCATACTTCCTGCCAGAGTTGACTTGCAAGACCGATCCCGGGCACTCTGCAACTAAGAGCATCAGTGTTGTTGGAAACCCAAATGCAGGGAAATCTCAGACTTTTGGTCTTGTCAGCAAAGCTTAGAATTAAACACAGCATTTGAGCTGAGACCTTGGAAAGGGCTTCCAAACTCAGGTGCTAGAAGCGAGAATGCGGATTTCTAGTTTCTAGCAGAGACACGGGGAGGAAAGTTGAAGTGGAGGAAAGTTTCGAGTTTTAGAGTTCAAGATCTAGGAAAAATCTTAGCTCCAATGGTAAACGAGAAATTTAGGATGCAGTGCTGTAGGTTTGTTGTGTCATGGCATGATTGTCTAAGGAAGCTTCCACTGTAGCATGATGTGGGAACCCAGGAAATTCCTCTGGGTGCCCTGCAGGACTCGAGACCCTGTCAGAGGGCTCAGAGACCTTGGCACAGAGCCCAAGACCCCTGTGCCTTGGATTTAGCCCTTGGAAAAAACAATTCCCAACCTTGTATGAAGAATGGCAAGCCACAAAAGTTTAAGTAGAATGATAGTGAATTTAGCACAGAGTGGAAAAATAGATTTGGGGGGTTTTTAGAATGGGGCTTCAGGGGGCAAGATGGAGGAATCTGGGCATGTCCAGCCTTTCTCCTTCTTCTTCTTCTTGGCCTCCATCTTCTGCTGTGATGTTGGCACTTTTCGATTGGTTTAGAGTAGAAGCTCACTGTCTAACGTAGATGATAGGTATTGGAAAGTCATTGTAAATATTGTACAGGGAGTTGTTTTTAGTAGAAGAAGATAACACCGCCCCGGCGGAGGCAGAGTGCCTTAGACTGTCTTGCTGAGTGGACCTCGGCAGGACAGGAGAAAGAATTTTATAGATAAGATACAACGAACAACCTTGAGACCGAGAAATGAAGAGCTCTGACTCCTTCTTCCACCGCCGGGCTGGGAAAAGAGACTTTCTAACTTATCTCGGGCTCACTCTGAGCAGCTAGAGACCCCGAGAGCATGAGTCCCTAAGAGGAAATCTTGAAGGATTGGGTCCAAAACAGAAATATCCTTGTTGGCCGTGTCTTCTTGGCCAAGAAATCCTTCAAAGCTCTTGGAACTACAAGTCTTGCGGCCCTGTGAGCCGTGCACTGGAGATGTGAGCCAAACTCACCCTTCCTGTCTCTGTAGAAGAGAAGAAAAAGCAATGGCATCATCTAAAAAAATCAGCGGTCCGCTCTCTAGCTCCTTCCAAACTCCTTCAAGTCGCCCAAAGTGTGATTTAGCTACAAATAGATGAGAGGGACTCTTAGTGCTGCTGGCTCTTTGACTCCAGAGAGGCTGCTTTAGAATCTTTCCCATAACCCTGTGTAGTTATGTGCCAGCAATGGATCATGTGAAGAAACTTTCCCAACTGACTTGCATGGAGGCTTGTTTGAAGGGTGTTTGAGGAGAAAGGCTCCCAGCAGAGGTCTGGGCTTTGGCCTAGCTGTGTCCCCTGCTGATTGTGAAGTGTGCCATCAGCAGCAGGGCTTTCTGGGCTAAAAATATCATCAAGTCACTTGGACTTGCTCTTTTTGGCCTATAAAAGCTGGAGCCACTTTTGGGGCAAATTTGGAGACCTCATCTATGGGTGGATGGACGACTTCGCATTTTCCCAATTATTGGGATTGGTTCCCCAGGTCTCTGGTGTAAAATGGGGCTGCCCAGCAAGTGCAGATCTGCAAGATGATAAACAATTTAGGCAATTGGTGATGCATCTTTCTCAATCGCTCTCCTTTCTCTCCTTTTGTGAAATGCAAAGTTGTGTTTCCTGTCAGGTACACACAGGCAACGTGTGTATTTGTGATTGTGATATGTTTGGAAAACCAGCATGGGACATTTATAAAGTCGAATTCTAATAATAACTGAGGAAAGTAAAGCATGGAAGAAGGCCTTTGAACCTATCCTTTGTTCACAATTAACCTTTATAAATCTTAAGTTGATTTAGCAGCATTTGAGTTAAAGCTTTGAGGATGTTGCTTTTTGACAGGAACTTTCTGCTTGGAGCTAAGCCTTAAAGAGTTTTGCAGTAATAACCTTTTGAAGTATAATTTTAGAATATTTCTTGTAGAAAGGATCTTTGAAACTATAGCTTTAGAATATATAAAAAGGAAACATGCTTATCTCATGCCTTGACAAAACATGAAAAGCAGCTTGAGAAAGGAATATGAACATTAACGCAAGGTCTAATAGTTTCAACCAAGGGGAGCTGCACATCACTGTTATGAGATTTATAGTCCTTGCAGTCAAAAGGTAAAGCCATGTCTGGAATCTGGACCCCACCAGCTGGGAGACTTCTTTCTTCGTTCGGAAGTTGGACCCCCCCACCACCTGGGATACTCCTTTTCTGGGATACATCCTGAGAAAAACTAAATCACAATAGTGTATAGAATTGTGATGTAAAAACTGGGAAGAGAAACTGCTGATGAGTAAAAATTGGGAAAAGAAACTGCTGAGAAAGCTTATGAGTGCCCCTATAAATACCTGTAAGCCTCAAAAAACGGTGTGAGGCTGGAGGGAAAGCTTCCCTCACTGTACCCAGCGCTGTACTGCTCATACTTTACCAAAATAATTAATATATTGATTGCTGCTTGAATATTGGCCTAGTCAAGCTTCTCATTTATAACATTATAGTACTGATTTAGGTGCACCACCTTGCTTGTTTTTGCTCGTCACTAAAACCAAGGGCACAGTTTCATTGAATGTATCATCTTACTCTGTGGGTCCTTCATAATCCCAGTAAAAGAAGAACATTATTTCCAGTGATGTGTCTTTTATATCGCCTCAGTCAATTGGCAGAACAACGGGAGGCCCCTGAGGAGCCGGGGCAGTGGGAAGCCCTGAGGAATTGGGTGTGTTATGAATAAGCAGCTTGACTAGGGCAATATTCAAGCAGCAATCAATTTATTATTTAATATGGTAAAGTATGAGCAATACAGCACTGGGTACAGTGGGGGAAGTGTTCCCTCCAACTGCACACCGATACTTGAGGGTTACAGGTATGTATAGGGGTACTCCTCAGCTTTTTCAGCAGTTTCTATTTCCAATTTTTACTCATCAGAAATATTTATTCCAAATTATTACATCACAATTCTATACACTATTGTGATTTTAGTTTCTCTCAGGAGGTATCTCAAAAGGAGGATCCCAGATGGTGGCGGTCCAGTTTCCAAAAGAAGAAAGACGAATCCCATCTGGTGGAGTCCAGCTCCCCAGATGTGGGTCCACCTTTTAATTGCAGAGACTATAAATCTCATAACAGTGATGTCCAGCTTCCCTTGGTCAAAACCATAAATCCTTGAGGTGATGTTGATCTTCCTTTCTCAAGCTGTTTTTCTCTGCTTCCATAAGGCGTGAGATAAGCATATTTCCTTTATATATATTCCAAAGCTATAGTTTCAAGGATACAAGTAATATTCTAAAATTATACTTCAAAAGGTTATTATTGCAGAGCTCTTTATGGATTAACTGCAAGCAAAAAGCAACATCCTTAACACCTTAATTCCAATGCTCCTAAATCAACCAGGGTGAATTGCAAACAAAAGATAGGTTCAAAGGCCTTTTTCCATGCTTTATTTTCCTCAGTTATTATTAGAATTCACAGCTCTCCCATTGTCAGTGTCCACACATTTCGCACTCACAAATACACACGTTGCCTGTTTGTACCTGACACGAAACACAGCTTTGTATTTCGCATCCTCAAGGTCTTCCTGGCAGCTGTGGCAAAAGTGGAGGCTCTGGAATTGCTTCCAAGGCCTGGCAGAGCTGCAGTCCCCGAGCCCTCTGTGCTCCCTGCTGGCCCCTCCATGCCCTCAGCCCCGCCATGCTCTCGGTGAAGCCCCAGCCCCCTTCAGTTTCTTCAGCCCCTCACAGTCCTCTCACCCCCCTCAGTCCCTTCTGAGCCATCCAGTCCCCTTAGAGCCGCTACCCCGTCAGCCTGTGCCCCTTGCCTGTCACCTCAGTGCCACCATGGCCTCGGCTGCCCCACAGCCCTCAGCCCCAGCAGCAGCTCAGGGTCACTGTCCTTTCAGCGCCACCGCCCCCTGAGCCCCTCAGCCCCCTCTGTCTCCCCGTCCTTCAGCAGCTCCTCAGGGGACAGTGCCTGGGGCCAGCAGCAGCTCCCACAGCTCCAGGGACAGCCGGGGCTGGAAGTGCTGCTCTACCTGGCCCAGCCGCCAGCTGGGACCCAGCACAGGGACAGGGGACACAGGGGGCACCGGGGCAAAAGCAAGAGGTGAAAAAGGCAGCCGAGGGGTGAAAGAGCTAGAACTGCAGCCTAGGCCTACACAGCTCAATCTATGCATCTAAACTTCCACATATCTCTAACTAAAGAACTATGCACATTTCTAAATCTATATCTAAGCATCTAAATATAAGCATCTATATGTAGGCGTCTAAATTTAGGCATCTAAATTTAGGCATCTAAATGTAGGCGTCTAAATGTAGGCATCTAAATTTTGGCGTCTAAATATGGGTAATGAAGCCTCTGATCGGCCTTATCATAAAGCAGAGCAATAGGACTCAGGAGCTCAGTCCCTGAGTAGGGACGGGGTGCCCGAAGCTGGCTCGCTCATGCCAACGCCGCGGGGCTGCCATCTAGCAAGCATGGTGATTATCAGCTCTATAGTGATTGCAAGCTCTCAGGATTTCAGCTCTGCTTGCTAGGTAGTGGTGCCCCGGGCTTGAGGCTGCAGCTGACAGAGAGAGAGGAGAAGGAGAAGGCGCAGGCTGTTCCACAGAGATGGCTTTGTTTGGGAAGGTCCGTGAAGGGTCTCTGCTCTTCTTCTTTCTCCCCTAATGGGGTACAGTATGCTTCTTTTATAGGGTTGGAAAGGATCCAAGCTTGACCCGTGAGACCCCTTAAGGTGTTCAATTAGGGCCAACATCGAGTTGAACCGGGTACCACAGCACAGACATGGTGGATTTTTGTCAGGAACAGTCACCTTCACGATGTCATCCGGTGCCTGTTCACTGCGGACCTCAGGCACTGGAGGCAATGCCTCAGGTGTACCCTCTTCCCCCTTCCCACTGCCTCCCTTCTCAAGTACATTCTGATCATCGTCCTTAGGGGGACTAGGATTTAAGTCGTCCCCCTCACTCAGTTGTGGTGTAGGCTGTTCAAACACCTCAGGAAACCCGTTCAACACCCCCCCATTAACAGAAAAATGAACCACCCCCTGTACATGCTCCTGCAGATCTGACCTATACAGTTCTAAAGAGAAATTCACCAGCAAGCCCAATTCATTTTCTGTCAATTTGGTGGTTGTAGATGTTACAAAATCATCTCAGGAGGTCTGAGTGCCCACCGATACCCTAGTAAGGTGTAATGGCCGCCCCCAGTTTCCTCCTCCAAGAAACGGATTTGGATTTGGAATAGCCGAGTCATGACCAGATTCAACATCGGGAACGGATTGGGTGGTCAGCCCACCTCCAAACCCGTCGCCCCTGTCCGACTGTGGGGCCATAGTTACTCCCGCCGTTTACCCGCGCTTCATTGAATTTCTTCACTCTGACATTCAGAGCACTGGGCAGAAATCACATGGTGTCAACACCCACCTCGGGCCTCCGCGATGCTTTGTTTTAATTAAACAGTCGGATTCCCCTGGTCCGCACCAGTTCTAAGCCGGCTGCTAGGCACCGGCAGAGGTGGGGCGCCAGCCTGGGGACCCCCTCTGGGGATCCTCCCCCGCACGAACCGCTCAGCTGACGCCAGCCGCGCACACGCTGGCCACACGCCGTGGGAACCCCGCTGGTGGGAACCGACGGGGCGGCAGCGCACAACGACGACGGCAGCGGCCGCTGCTGGGGCGCCGGCCGCAGCAAGGCAGAGGACGGGCGGAGGGGGGGGCGGGCGGTGCCCGCTGCAGCTGGGGCGATCCACGGGAAGGGCCCAGCACGCGTCCTGAGTCGACGCCGCGTGCGCACGCGCACCCCGGTGCCCGGGCGGGCCACGTGGAGCACACTCACCCACACGCGGTGCCTCGTCCAGCTGCGGCACATGCCCAGCCCTGCTTCGCGCCCCAGCCCGACCAACCCAGCCCTTAGAGCCAATCCTTACCCCTAAGTTACAGATCTGGCTTGCCGACTTCCCTTACCTACATTGTTCCAACATGCCAGAGGCTGTTCACCTTGGAGACCTGCCGCGGATATGGGTACGGCCCGGCGCGAGACTTACACCCTCTCACCCAGATTTTCACGGGCCAGCGAGAGCTCACCGGATGCTGCCAGAACTGCAACGCTTTCCAAGGCATGGGCCCCTCTCTCAGGGCAAACCCTTTCCAGGGTGCCCAGCCCTTCACAAAGAAAAGAGAACTCTCCCCGGGGGTCCTGCTGGCTTCTCCAGGATCGGTTGCGTCACAGCACTGGGCGCCTTGTGGTGCCCGTCTCTGCCACTCTGGATTCGGGGATCTGAACCCCACTCCCTTTGCTGAGGGCAATGGAGGCCATCGCCCGCCCTTTCGGAACAGCGCTCGCCTATCGCTTAGGACGGACTGACCCATGTTCAACTGCTGTTCACATGGAACCCTGCTCCACCTCGGCCTTCAAAGCTCTCATTTGAATATTTCCTTCTACCACCAAGATCTGCACCTGCGGCGGCTCCACCTGGGCCCATGCCCCAGGCTTTGAGGTGCACCGCAGCGGCCCTCCTACTCGTCGCGGCCTAGCCCCCACGGGCATCGCACTGCCGGCGATGGCCGCTGTGTCTACCCCGCCCACTACGCCGCCAGTCCCCCCTCCTCTCCGCGCTCCCGGAGGGAGCTGGAGAGAGAGAGCGCGCGTGCGCAGGAGTGAGCGCCGAGGAGACGGAGAGCCCCATCCCGGAGACGAGAACTGAAAAGGGAGTGGGGCAGAGATGGCCCCGCGCAGGAGGACCGGCCGGGCGGTGGCGCGCGCGACGGCCTCGGCGGGGAGAAAGAGAGGAGCGATGGCGCCCCTCGGCGCACCCCGAGACCGCGACAGAAGAGGAGGGGGCGGGCGAAGGGAGGATGGGGTCGGAACAACCATCCCCGGCGCTCAAGCCACACGTGCGCACTCGGAATCATGGCACGGTACCGCCGCGGTTCCCACCCACAGACAGCTGCCCGTGCGGGGGGACGCTGGGGGCGAGGCCATGCCTCGCCTCCCCTTCTTGCCCTCGTCTCTCTTTCTCTTGCGGCCCTCGGCGGCGCCTTTCGACGCCGTCTCTCGCTCTCCCCAGGCTGCCGCACCACCGCATCCACGGCACGGTCCCAGCGAGGACGAGCTCCACCGCAGCGGCTTGCTCTGGGAGCGGGGAGCAACGGAGCGCTCCCTGAGTCTGCATTTAGGGGGACGAAGGCCCTGCACAGCAACGATGACAACTGCGATGACGACGATGCCTGATGGGCCACAGTGAAGGGATCGAGGCCGCCTAGGGAAACGCTTCCCTCGCCGAACCCCTGACCGCCTTCCCTCCTGGCACTGGCAGGACGCCGCTGCTGCCGCCAGCACCACCGCCACCACAGCGGGCCGCACCGAGCCGCCCGAGTCTTTAAACCGCCGCCCTGTCCCACCAGCCCCTTTCAGCAAACCCGCAGCGTTTGACAATGCCAAGGGAAAAAACCTGGGCGGACCACCGAGGCACGGAGCGCTAGTTCCTTGGCCCTGGGGCGAGGGGAACGACCTGCATGGCCCCGCCGGGTTGCCTC